>NC_045542.1:48224955-48319955 GCF_009769535.1 Thamnophis elegans | reverse complement strand
ATCTTCATCACAAGTATAGAAAAACCTATAAAACTTCACTCCCTGTAGGTTGGGCGTGAAATAGCTTTTCCACACAACCTTATGCAGATCCATAAATCATCAATTTTTCAGTCCTGTGGTGTCAACATGAAGTCCATAAGTACCAGAGCATTATAGAAACATGTCCAACTTTAACCTTTAAGCAAACTATCATTTTTGGAATAGTCATCATTCTCTTTTGACTGCAGAGGAAACAAATTTGTATTAGAAATGTCGAAGATAAACATTCAGATTTCCAATTAAATGGCAATAGATTGAGCAGCCTCAAGGCCCTTGTTTTGCCCTTTGAAGTCTCCACATCTGCTGTATTCACAGAAATGCCATAAATATGGTAATCTTGGATTTCATTAGTCTAGCAATAATGCTCCCTGAGACCTTGAGAGGCTGAAAAAAGTGAGTGAGTGTAGCATCTGGCCACAGGCAAACTACCGTACTAACTTCTGGTTTGTGACATGGATATATGGATCCAGCCAATTGTGACTTATTGAACCAAAAAACTATAATGAGTTGCTCACAGCAACATTTGAGGCCAGTCTGAAAATTAAAATACAGTTCATGCAGGAAGGTGGTGACAATATTTCTAAGTAGCATTGAGTGGAAATGGACTTGAGCTGGCTCACCAGATGAATCCTATGTGATAAGCGAATACCAAGCCGAGATTACTTTTCTTGTCCTTTGCTCTTTGCATGCTTTATCATTCTTTTCTAATTTATTTTGGTGCTGTTTTTGAACACACACACATTACTACTGTAATGTAGTAACAGCTGCTATTGTAATGCATCACTCAACTGCCTTCCCAGTTGGACAGATTCAGAGAAGTGACTCAGGTCTAAGGGTGAAGGAAGTTAAGATCAGGATGCCTGAAATAAGAATGTAAGGTTCGGAGATATACTTAAGTCAACAATGAGCCAAAAGAAGAACTTAAGCAGAGGCTTGAGAAAGAAGCAGCATTTATTTTGATCAAAGCAAAAGGGTGGGTAGACCATTCCATGAACATATAGATAAGGTGCATGCAAGGAAGGCCACACCTTGGGGAATGTATGGTGTCCTTTTATACACCTTCAGAGACATCAGCTTAGTACCCAATTCTGTCCCCCTGGCCACTGCCTTCCTTGTAGCCCTGCACTGGCTGTGCAGCAAGGAACAGGGCGGGGGGCTGAGTGCTTAGCAACACAGGTATTTGCTCGATGTACCCCTGCCAAGGTATGACATACCCCGCTTCTTGTTTGAGATATGTACCAGGCTCTGAGTTATACACAAAAAAACAAGATATCAGGAGTTAGATCACTGGTAGAAGCAAATGGCAGAGGCAATTCTAATTCTTACAGGAGCAAAGCAATTCTTACAGAAGGGAAACAGCAAGTTATTATTATGTCCCTTCAGGAATATATGCAGAGATCATGCAGTCATATTGCGTGTAGTGCTGATAAAGCTATGTAGACTTACAGTATTCTCAGTGGATGTATGCAGTGAAGATTCTCAGTCATCCAGTAGAGTTGTCTGGAAGTTAACTCAACTTCCAGTATCCTCAGTGGACTATTTTTTTTTACTCCTTTTTCCAATCATATCCCTTTTTTATTAGAACAGTGCCATATCGTACAGTACAGTTATCAGTAGTTATCTTTACTTTGAGAACGCACAGGACATTTTTTATTTGGCAGTTAAAAATAATTTAATCTAAAATTATTTTTGAAAATCTCATTAAAAGAATTGCAACAGCTATTGCTTCTCCCACTGGTCTGAGAGCTGTCTGTCTTCTATGCCTTTTAGGCAAGATAAATAATAAATATTATCCCAATCAAAGCAATGTTTGCATGTTGTTCTGTACTTTGACTTCAAAAATGGTGAACAGGACATATTGTCTAATGATCCAAAGAACATAATATTAGCATTTTAGGTTACTCTCCTTCACCTTAGGTTACTCTCTCTGCCTAGGTTCCTTCAAAACCCTAGAAGCTAATTTTGGCATGGCATAAATGGCATGAAAAATATTTATGATCCAGAGTGCCTTTTGGTATGCCTACAAGCATTTCCTTTTGTGTTTCCCTGCCCTGGAGAATTGTTTAAATTTTTCAGAAGCCAGCATGTGGCAAACCATAACATCAATCTTTCACAGCCTTCAGGGTATCCAGACAAGAGGCATTATACCACGAGCACTAAGATTACCCTTATTGTAAAGTTAGTGTAATAGTGACTTGCAACTCTAAAAGTACTTTTCTTCTTCATTTTTATGTTCAGAAACTAGGGAAGATCCCAGGGGAGGGCTGCTGGGGGTTTGCAGGGGTTCGGGAGAACATCTGGCTAAGATTCTGTTCGGAGAACCCCCATATCCCATTCCTGGCTGGCCCTGCCCACCCCACCCCTCCCAGGAGTCCCCACACGGCCCATTTTGGAGGCAGATAAGTGCAGAGTGCATGCAGAGGCTCAGGCGAGTGAAAAACTGGCCTACCGGAAGTTCAGGAAGGCCGGAAAACAGGCCCGATTTGGGCCTCCAGAGGGCCTCTGGAGCCTGTGGAAGCCGTTTTCCCCCACCTGGAGACTCAAGGAAAGCCTCCAGAGCCCGGGGAGGGCCATGCCTATCCAGCAACCAGGCAGAGAACCCCTTGCTAAAATTTTTGAAGCCTACCCTTGGAAGAGCCTTTCTTTTTTTATATATATATATAATTTTATTTTTTATTACATAGACAACATCACATAACAATGGGAAAAAAAACAATGGGAAAAGGAGAGGAAAAAAAAACCCCATCATCACATACAGTATGTCATTTGATCACAGGTGCATCCCTACTACGTTTATACATCCATATCTCTCTGTTGTATATTTAATAAACACCACAATAATCTAGGGTTTAAAAAAAAGAGAAAAAAAGGGGGGGGGGAGACAAAAAAGACAAAAAAAAACCATCATCACATGCAGCATGTCGTTTGGTTACAATTGTTTTAACCTCTACATCTTCAAATAATATTTACCATCTCAATATTTCATCTAATACAGTGATGGCGAACCTATGACACGCGTGTCAGTGCTGACACGCATAGCCATTTGGGGTGACACGCACAGGATTTCATGCGATTCATCCTCAGCTCCTGCACGGCCGCCGAGGATGAAAGAATCTGTGCTGGAGGAACGGGGGGGGCGGGACGTGTGATCTCCCCCGCCCACACTCACTTACTGTATCGCCGCCGCCCCTTTCTGAGCGCAGGGGCTGCTGGTAAGGCGTGCGTGCCGTGCGCACACACGTCATCAGCACGGCGAGGGAGGACCCGCAGGAGAGGAGCGCGGGAACAGTGTGCCGCCTCTCTCCAGTCAGGCCGGCACAGAGAGTCTACTCCTGGGACTGTCGGTTACGACCGCACCACACTTATCTCAGTTCACGGCAGGGCTGTGGAGTCTGCTGCTTCCAGCTCCACGTCCTCATCAACATGCCGCTCCGGCCCGCCCCCGCTATGAATATTCATATTCTTCGCCCTCGCGTCACTAGGAATATTCATAGCAGGGGCGGGCTGGAGCGGCATGTTGATGAGGACGTGGAGCTGGAAGCAGCCGACTCCCAGCCCTGGTTCACGGCACCCCAAACAAGTTCAATAATATCAAGGGCAACATACGAAATCGACTGATGAACAAAGAAGTTACTAAGCAGGTATGTTAAATAATTTGTTTTTGGTTTATTAAATACAATTATATATTGCAATTATACATTTTTGTAGTTTAAACTATAAATTGTGCAAAATTATGTTTTGTCGAAGTGACACACAACGCGAGTTATGCTCGATTTTTTGCCGATTTTTGACACACCACGCCAAAAAGGTTGCCCATCACTGATCTAATATAACTAAAGGCCTTATTTTCATTCTACAATATATATTTAGTTAACATTAGCATTATTTTTCCCCAGAGAGTATACTTCTATTATTGTTAACCTTGCATTTCATACCTTCAAACAGAGATCTTATTCCTTCATTGTTCAACAAAGCATCGCTACCTATATATACCAGTTTTCATTTGTTCCCCTATAGAATTGCTTTATCAGCAGCAAAAATCATTATAATAAGTTCTTAACCTTATACATTATATCACCAGACCTTATATTAATACTTCATTGTGTCATTATTAGATTATTTCACAGCATAATTATATCATCATTTACTTTTTCAATTGGCATAAGTATATCATTTTTCATTTCCAAAGTTTTTTTTCCCCCTAGCCACCGATAAAACAAATCCATATCTTATAAATTGTTCATCCTCTGCTCTCTAATTTCAAATGTCAATTTACTCATTTCAGCACAGTCCATTATTTTTTCGGAATAACTTCTTCCTGTTTTGGTATTGTTTCGTTTTTCCAGTTTTTTGCAAATACAATTCTGGCTGCTGTTAACACATTTACAATCAAATATTTTAAGTCTTTGTTGTAGGTTTCTGGTATAATCCCCAATAAAAAGACCTCTGGTTTAAGTCTATTTGTTTGTGTGTCATTTTCTCCAACCACATGTGGATTTTAGTCCAGTATCTTTTAGCGTCAGTGCAAGTCCACCACATGTGGTAGTATGAGCCAGGTATCTGGTGACATTTCCAACATTTTTCTGATTTATTCTTGAACATTCTTGCGATTCTGGTCGGGGGTAGGTGCCACCTGTAAAACATCTTATACAAGTTTTCTCTATATGCAGTAGACATTGTCATTTTGTAATTTTGAGACCACAATTCTGCCAATTCTCTAAATCAATCCCATACCTAAAGTTTTTTCCCCAAGCTATCATAGTTTCTTTAACTTGTTCTTCATGCAATTTAAACTCCAATAAATATCCATATAGTTTTTGATTACTTTTTCATCAGTACCTGTTAGAATTTTGTCTAACTCGGTCATTTTATTATAAAGACCTTTAGTTTTTTCTATCTTCATTATATCTAGATTGTATCTGTACATATGAATACCAGTTATTTCCATCCCTTCTTGTTTCAGCTCTTGAATAGATTTGAGCTCACCCTCTGTATTCAATAATTCTCTATATCTAACTGTTTGTTCCTTTTTATATATTATCGGATATGAAAATGCTTCAATTGTTGATATCCAGACTGGAATTTTTAAATAATGTAGTCTTTTAACCTTTTCCCAATTTAACAACAACGCCTCCCTATATAATGTCTTCTAAAGTACCATGTGATTTAGTACCCTTATATCATAAGAAAGCATGCCATCCAACAACAAGTCGTGACCTTCTACATTCAATAATCTAGTGTTTTTTACTAATGTCCATTCCTTAATCCCACATCAAGTTTGTTGCCTGATAGTATAGCTCCCAATCAGGTAGCCCAAATCCTCCTCTCGATTCTAACATCTTGTAGTAATTTATTCTAGCTTTTTTCCCTTGCCAAATAAATTCCAAACTATTTTATTTAAATCTTGAAAAAAATCCTTACCCAATCTGATTGGGATGTCTGAAACAGATATAGAATTCTAGGTAGAAGTTCATTTTAATTGTAGAGATTCTTCCCATCATTGATAAATGCAAATTTTCCCATGTCTCCAAGTCAATTGCTATTTGTCGTTTTAGTCTGGTATAGTTACCCTCTTTAAGAGTGCTACATCTAGGTGATAAATATATCCCCAAATATTTAACCTTACTTGTGTTTTGAATCTGCAACATTTCTAACAGATCCCTTCTGAGACACCTTCCAATGCTCATTTTCCTTCTGTTGGCTGAGATATCTTCGGCATGATAACTGCCTACTAGCTTTTCCTCCTGTCCCAAGGTCATTTTCACATATCATCACAAAAAAGCATTCTTACTGCTAGGAGTGCCTCTGGTCTCCAAATGGTCCCACATAAGCTTTCTTGGGAAGTGAACATAAAGAGCTCGAGGCCAGTGCTTTGGAAATGTGCTTAGTGTGCCCAGAAATGGAATAAAGGAACATGGATTTAGGAAACACATGAGAAACAAGGATTTCAGCAGTAGCATTCTAATAAGTAGTTCCTTTGTAATGGAATGTCCCTCATGACAAAGAATCTGTGAATGAGCATATCATTTTTCAGCTTTGGGCGGGGGGCATGGCTAAAGTGACCAGACGTCCCGCATTTTGGCAGGATAGGCACGGCTTTTCATAATTTTTCCCGCATCCTGGGCCATTCCCAAAAGATCCCGCTTAATTTTTGGCGCCTTCTTAGACTCACTCCCCCGCCCATCTACTGCCGCTCGCATGGGCGGGGTAGCGTAGCGATCGTGAGCGGGCGGATGGGTGGGGGAGTGAGCGCCCTTTCCAGCCCCCACTTCCGGACAAGCCGTGGGAAAGCCTCCACGAAAAGAGCCACCTGGGGCCGCTGCTTCTTCTCCGAACTCAGAGTAAAGTGACGGCGGGGCGAGTAAGCGGGAGGATGGTGGTGGGATCGCCGCCCGCTGTACTGCAGCTGACTCGCCGTGGGCCGGGCGGGCTGGGAGGCTTTGGGTGTCTGGGCGGGAAGAGCATGGAGGAAGGCAAAGCGGCGCTCGACACGGCTCTGCTACTTCTGCTGGAGGAGCCCTAGATAGGGAAGGTGGGTGCGGGGCGGAGCAAGGGAGTGCAAGTGGCAGATCCGGTCTCATATGCAGACGGAGCTCTCCAGGCACAGGAGAGCTGGAAAAGTGCTCCACTCATGCACCCACAGGGACGGAGCACGCTCGCTCGCTCGCTCCAGCCCTGCCTGCCGGCACGCTAAAGTGCCAGCATGACTTGAAGTGCTGGCTTGCCTTCCAGGCGGCCCCGCGCGGAAGGCAAGCCGGCACTTCAAAGTCATGCTGGCAGTTTAGCGTGCCCCTCAGCCACCATTAAGTGAAACATGTGTCGCTGAATGGCGGCCGAGCCCTGCTGGAAGCCTTCCGGGCCGGCCGGCCATTCAGCACTCGCACCCAGTGCTCGCACGCCCACAGGACGGCGCCGGGGAGGAGAGGAACTGCGCGGGTCCCGCCACTCATGGTACGGGCGAGGGTTGGCCGGCTGGGAGTGAGTGGCTGCTGAGGCCTCCAGCCTTGCAATCCTGGGTAGGGAAGGCGAAGGTTCGCTCCGGAGCTGCGGAAGACCGTTGCACCAGGAGGCCTCCACCCTGGGGATCCCACCCATTCGGATTACCCCCAAACCCAAAGGAGCCTGGATGCAGGGGTGCAGGCCAGGGAAGACGGGGTTTGGGGGCTCGGAGGAGTAAGGGCGATCTCCCCTCCATTCGTCTGTCCCACTGCAGAGCTCCTCCCGGGGAGGGGGAGGCGGCGAGTGCGCTGATCCCCGTTTGCAAGACCAGCCCTCCACCTTCTTGTCCCGTTGCGAAGGGGGTGGGTGGGAGACAAAGGGGGAAGGCTGGCCTCGCTGCTTGCATTTCCCCTATTCCCCCCTCCCAATATAGGTGCAGAGAAAGAGCCAGGCTTCAGAAAGGAAAGGATATTTTTAATAATTTTCTTTGTCTGAATATGATTTCCCGTTGAGGAAAAGGGGAGTTTTAATTCCCCACCAGTAAAAAAAAACATTTAGTCTTTGAAGGGCCCTTGTGTGACATCTCCCGTGTGTGTGTTTGTGTGCATTCTTAGGCCTGCTGGACCAATGGAGGCCCGGGGTAGACGGAGCCCGGCGAGCCTCCCGGGCCGAGAAATTGGAAGGAGTGAAGTTGCGAATGCTCCGAGGAGTGAAAGTATTTAGTTGTTTGCTGCCTGTTGCGAAAGGTTTCCCGGTGCTCTGGCTTTGGGGAATGGTTTTTTTGCAGTGGAAAGCCGTGTCCGGGATTCCACCGTTTGTCCTGCAAGTATTAGGCGCCGGGCTATCCCTCTTTGAGCTCGGCGGAGCTTGCTGTCAGGTTGGATCAGTGATCAGGAGAAATCTTGTAAACGCGGGATATGTAAGAGCGAAATTGAGGCTCCGCAGAAATAGGCTGCCGGTCTTGTCTGCGGACAAGCGGCTGAAAGACGATTTAAAGCAACCTGTAACTTCGAGGCGCTTTGCTGAGAACTGTTGTGCGACTTGAGAGGAAAAAAACTTTTTCTGGCTAAAAGCCAGATGGGGATCCCCGGGGAATTTCTTAAAGCTTTGCACGATGCGGTATGCTCTTCGGGGGAAGAGGCAGAGACTCCTATGGGGATATTATTCCCATGAAATTATTATAAACCTTAGAACTTTTCCTTAAAAGACCAGGGAATTTCAAAATCTGATTTAGGAACTTTGCTTTTAGGAACTGTAGAATTTCCTTTTACAATGATTTAGCTCAGTTAAATATTGTCAAGTAAATTAAAAGCAAGTAACAGTTACCAAAACAAGGGATATTCATAGGCATCATCAACTTAATAATTCATCGCTATTAACCCTGTTTTCCATGCATCCTGCAGATATAAATAATGCATTTATCATGTTTATGTGACCTAGTTAAACAGGACCCACTGATCCCACTTAGTTTTTTGTTTTTTTGTTTTTTTACTATTTGCTGACCTCTGTCTCCTGCCCCCAGTATATCTAATCCATTAGATTAGTACAACAAACACAAATGCCAGTTTTGGAAAATGCATCCCCATCAGTATGTGAAGGAAAGGAATGTGGATCACTCTTTTGAGATTATGCCTGGGGCAGCAGGGATGTACAGTACAGTATAGTATGCTGTCTCTTAGGGTTTATTGAACATAGGAGAATAATATGAGAGGGATTTGATGTAAAATAAGCTCTTTTAATGAATTCAAAATCAACGCAGCAGACAAGACATGGGAGTGAACATAATACACACTTTAACATTTTTTTTCTTTTAGCCATCAAATACTGCAGCAAGTGTGTCAGTAATAATAGCAAGACAGGCATAGGATTTTCCAGCCAGGTTAATTTTACTTTTTTATGGTTTTGATGTTGTATTTAATTTTATCTGTATTAGAAACTTATGAAGGCTGTGCAACATTTTGAGGTGATATAGAGTATGTAAAGGCATGAATACAGTAGAACCTCTGGTCACAAACTTAATTCATTCCATAACATTGGTCGCAAACTGATTTGGTCATGAATCAAACCTAATTTTGGAAATTTGGCGCTTACAAAAAAAATGGTGCAGAAGGGGAAATCAGCAGCCGGGGGGGGGGGGGGGGGGGGGGGGGGGGGGGGGGGGGGGGGTGGGGGGGGGGGACAATGTGAATATTTTGGTCAGAAGCGTTCGTGACCAGAGGTTCTACTGTATAACATCTTCACTTAAGACTTAAGATTCACTTAAGATATAACATCTTCACTTAAGATTCACTTAAGAACTGTGGCAAGAAAGGTGGTATAGTGACCAAAGTTACAATGGCATTGAAAAAAGTGACTGATGACCATTTTTCACACTTAGCGACCATTTTCACACTTAGTGACCGTTGCAGCATCCTCATGGTCACGTAATCAAAATTTTGATGTTTGGCAACAGTTACAATTTATATTTGTAAATTGTAGTTATGTTGAAATAAAAAAAATATTACAACACTATTTTTGCATTGTATGAAAAATTTTGTTGCTCCGTATAAAATTTTTAATGAAGCCCCCCCCTCCCGGTCAAAGGTGTCCTTCTTTACCAATCTGAAAATCTGGTCACCTTAGGCATGGCCCCAACATATTCTCAAAATTCCACATTTGTCTACTGGTCCCCAAAGATTCAGGACATCTTTGTCTACTGGTCCCCAAAGATAGGGCATACACATATAAAAATGGACAGGATTATTATTTTTTTCTTCTTGTACCTAAAGAGATTTAAACCCTATGGATATCTGCATGTATTTCTGTATTCTTCCTTTATCTTTTCATATTGAGCCTTCTTTTCATTAATTCCACAATTTGTACCACATTCCAGACTGTGCTATAAATCTTATTTTAGGTCTGTCTTCAGTTATATTCTTTGCTTCCCTTTTGCAGCTGGCTGAATATCAGGAAAAAGAGTTGTCACATGTATGCATGTGACTTTTCTCTAGGCTTCTCCAACTGATGGTCCTGTTTCTTTTCTCATCAACAAGAGAAGGAAAGCTCCTCATTATGCTTGTTGTTAGACTCATCCCCCAGGACGTTGGGTTCCCTTGTATAATGTCCCTCAGGTACAGCCCTCCAGAGTTGCACATATAAGCAGAAGTGGGATATTTGGACTGACATACCTTTTGAAAATTACTCCATGATAGTTTTGAGGTGAGGAATAAGGCAAGTAGATCTCTCCACCTATTTGGCTGAAAGGAAATCCTGGATCCTTCTAAGAAAGGAGGAGCAGGAAGAGGAACCACACACAGCTCCAACTGTCTACTGAGGCATTGACCTTCTGTTCCACCTCTCTTCTTCATCCATTTGCCCCCTGTTTACCCAATCGGTCGGAAGGCTTTGGATGAATATGTGGCGCGTCCTGATCTTCATACAGTTACACCCTTGTGTCTAAAAAGAAGCACCATGACTCCACTGTCTATACCATCCATATGACCTCACTGAAGTGGTTGGACGGTAAGTAGCCCTCTGGAAGTGGTGATTTGGGACTTGTTTGGTTGTTGCTCTTGGTGGAGGGGAAAATAAACACTTTTCAGGGAAGAAGTTTATTAAAAGGCAGGAGATGCTTTCTGACAAGTTGATAAAAAAATTTCCTTCTCTTTCATAAAATGTGATGGGAAAAAGTTGGCCCCCAGATCCTCTTTTCTATTATATCCCACCTGTAGTTTGAATATAGATTCTTGTTTTACTTACCTAAATCTGTCTAGAAGTGAAAGACAGAATAGCCGCACAAAAGTATTTTCATTGGAAGTGCCAGGAGAAATTCAGCTGGAACGACCTACCAGCTTTCCAAAAGTTATGGTAACATGATGCTCCTGTGCTGATCATCAAAAGGCTCATATTCCTTTGATTTGTTTCCCGTGATTGGAACAAAGCATAACTGAGTTATAGCGCTTTTTGAAGAAATACAGTGAATTTTATTTATAGATGAAATTGTATAAATAGTACTAAACTTGACCTAGCAGTACACTTTCCAGAATAAATAATTCGTGGGTGGCCAACACATTCAGCAAAGAGGCTATTTAATTATGTATGCCTTCCCACCATCTCTCATGCCGGTCAGCCCATATCTTGGAGAAGTTATGTTGAGTTAATACAAATTGTCAACTCAAAAGCAACACTTTCTAGCCGAAGGGGATTTTAGGGGCCATTTCACTCCTTCAGTAAGTGAAAAGATTTTACTTCCCATTTTTAACTTTTTATTTCACTACTCAGATGAAGAATAACTACACAGGTCTGCAATCAGAGTTACACAACTATAAGGATAATTTTATGCAACTGTAACTTATAATGCTCTGTGAACAAGAATCTTGTTCTTGTGTCTCTCTCACCCATGTGAACTGCTTCCTCAAAGGGCAATGCATTTCTGATGGCTTGCCCTCCTTTGAACCAGCTGGCATCCTTGCTGATCCAAATGCAGGTTGGGCTGTTCATAGACTCTGCCAGTCTTGATTCTCTGCACCAACCATCACAAACTGGACACCTCTTACTCTTTTGGCTCCAGCCCTCTTTCCACCAGATTCATGGGACACAGCTCTTTACAGGTAGCGATGATCATCTCCCCTGAACTTAGCTGCAAGCAGGTATATCGGCTGGGCATAAGGCAGGGTGGAGAGAAAAACCTGTCATGTTCTCCTATTATAAGGTGACCAGATTTTAACATTGGTAAAGAGGGACACCATTGACCGGGGGAGGGGGTTGATTAAAATTTTTAAAAAATCAGGACTTTTTTTAAAACGCCGCGGGACGCGGGACAAATTGTTAAAAATCGGGACTGTCCTGCCAAAATCGGGACGTCTGGTCACCTTACCCAATGGAGAAGCCCAGATTTACTTAATAGCCATGTTCCTGACTTAACAACCACCATGATTCACTTAACATGGCAATAAAAGGTCGCAAAATGTGGCAAAATTCATTTAACAAACGTCTCCCTTAGCAACAGAAATTGAGGGATCAATCCTGGTCGTAAGTCAAGGATTACGGGTAGCCAATTGCAAAAGACAACTTTACTTGGAACAGGTGAGGTTGTGCCCGGATCCCTTTCATGCCAACATCCCATCCTGTCCATGGGGAGAACTCCACAGGCAGACAAAAGCCCCCAATCCCCTCTCAACCTCCAGCTGACTCTGCCATCCGCCATAACCACACATGCAAAGGCAAAACTCAGGGGGCTGAATTCTACAGGGGGAGGAGTAAAGGGGGGATTTGAGGGGCAGCCCAAAGCACCGTCTGTCTAAATTTGCATCAGGCAGGCAGTAACATTTTGATAGACCATGATCAGAGGAGCAGCTGATCCTATGTATTATGATCTTTCTGATCATAATCTTTCAAATGTATTATGGGATGACTCTAGAAGACATTATAAATTACCAGTGGGAAATACTTAGTTGCATGACTAAATAAAACAATTCTAAACTTAATGTCATGTATTCCAATTCACAGGCATATAATACTGCCGCGAACCTGCTGTTCATGCGATATGTTAAGGCCACCTTACGATATTTGAGTTAAAAATGACCAGTAAGCACCAGCAATCTTTAAAAGAGTTTGCTGTATGCTGCCGCCTTGCCGATCTGCCACGTCACAAACAACTCCCCCAAGCAAAGCCATCTATGTCATCAATGTGCAATGGATGCCAGGCTATGCGGTGATGCCTCCAAATCCAATGGAAAGCCGTCAAGCGTTGACTAATATAGATATAGGGCAAACAGCGTTCATCTCTGTTTGCAATTAGCTGGAGGGGGTTTCGTTCACGATTCCATGGCCATTCTGCAGAGTACAGAGACTGCAGTCCGTGTCCAGCAAACGACACTGCGTGGCAGTGGGAAACTGCTGCGCAATGTTTACTTGCCATGTATTTACTTGCCAAAATTTACTTGCCAAAAATCGGGACTTTTTAAAAACGCCGCGGGATGTGAGACAAATTATTAAAAAGTGTGACTGTCCCCCAAAAGCGGGACGTCTGGTCACCTTATCCTATTACTTTTTCCTCACAAGTAATCTTTGGGTTAGTTGCTTCCCTAAATGGGACAATTTGTTCCTTATTACCCTTTTGTCTTCTTAAGATGGCTCATGAGCAGCCACTCTCTTCCTTTACATTTTTGCCTCTTTCCTCTCTTATTCTTGAGTAAACTTTCTGCCTCATGGGTCAAAGCTGACTCAGCCTTCCATCCTTCCAAGGTCAGTAAAATGAGGACCCAGATTGTTGCTGGGGGGCAATATGCTGACTCTGTAAACTGCTTAGAGAGGCCTGTAAAGCACTATGAAGTGGTATATAAGTCTGTTATTGATATTGTAAATCTGTGTTTTCATTTGTATCTCCTTTGATTACCTAAGTTATGCAGTTATTTATCTTTTCCTGGCACTAATAAGCCTGCTAGTAATGAGTCTCCCCACGACCTCACACTTTTATATATATTTTTTATAAATTATCAATTTATTCCATTCATTACCTTCTCCTGATTACCACTCAGGCTCCTATTGATCTTCCCAAAAGCTATCCATCTCACCCTATCATCTAATTACCTCATCTATTCATCTTTAGGTCCTGTTTCCTACATCCTGCAAATTTTGAGCCCTTGTTGTCACCCTCAGTTTCTTTACCCTCAGATTATTCTCTTCCTCCTCATAACAGACATCTGTCACATGGTTGAGTACAGGCAACCCTTGACCTACGACCACAACTGATCCCAAAATTTCTGTTGCTAAGTGAGACAGTTATTGAGTTTTCACATTTTATTATCTTTCTTGCCATACTTGTAAAATGAATTGCTGCAGCTGTTAAATTAGTAACATGGATGTTAAGTGGATCTGGCTCCCCCATTGACTTTGCTTCAGAAGGTTGCAAAAGGGGATCAGATGAACAACCTGGACATTGCAACTGTCAGAACCAGTCACCAACCATCCAAATTTTGATCATGTGCCCATGGAGATGGTGCAACGGTGAAAAATGGTCATAAATCACTTTTTTCAGTGCTGTTGTAACTTTGAACAGTCACTAAATGAATGGTTGTAAATTGAGGACTACCTGAAACTATCTGGCAGGGCCATGGGATAACGCCATGGGACACATCTCTCTTCCTATTGAAGCATGGGAGAGTGTATATTAGTGCAGTTGTCTGGTGGAATCCTGAAAAGGTCTGGAGGAGCTCTCTCTCAGATTTATTTCACTTCATTTCTAAGAACATATTAATCACTCTATAACTTATGGTTTTGTTAGGGATAATCAACTACAATAAATGAAATGTGATAGCATAAGTAGTAAAATGAAACAACAGTGGAGCAGCAAAAATAGTTCCAGGATTCAGTAGGTCAACAAATCTACATATTTCCTTACGTGGGAGTGCACAAGAATGTTGTAGGCTATTGTACACTCTGGGCACTGTACAAAATTGTAAAAACTTGAACTAAAATAATCTTAAAAGAATGCAAATGAAACAAAAACAGCACCCCGCAATATAAAATACACTAACCGCAGGCCTGAGACCAAAAGCAAGGGTCACTTCTGTCATTCCATCTCCTTGAGCTCTTCAGAAATCAAAGGAGCATCCTGGGATTGGCACACACACAGAGGCCACATAGGAGCAATCTGTCCAAGGCCTTAGTCACATGCCTATTAGAGGCTTTAGCCCCATGATGGCGAATCTATGGCACATGTGCCACAGATGACACACAAGCTATTGGCCAGCTCAGCTGCACTGCGCATGTGCACGCGCCTCCCAAGGTCAGTTTGATTTTTAGGTCTCTGCTGCAAATGCAGGAGATGCACACGCATGTACAGGGGGACTGAGGGTCGCATGCACATGTGCAGTGAGTGAGGGGGAGTTGCAGGGAGTGCGGCATGCCTCCCTGCAGCCCATTTGTGGTCCCAGGAGCAGTGGAGTGCCGGGGGTCATGCATGCATGTGCAAGGGGTGGGGTGCATTGCATTAGGGGTGTGGCACGCGTGCAGGCGCTGTCCCAGGTGCGGTTTTAGCACACAAGGAGAAAAAGGCTTAGCCATCCTGCTATAGCCAATGAGTCAGCCCAACTGCCTGATAGGTCTGGTCCCATGCTGTTCTCTGGAAATCAACAGGCCATCAGTTGCCTGGGCAGACCAACTTAAACAGACTCTTTCAATCCCACGGAGATGGATGGTCCCAGCGAATACTTTATGATGTGATATGTATCATTGTTGGAGTTTGTGTCTGGTTGCATTGGTGTGGGCCTTGGGAGTCCCATCTTTACTATATGTGTCTTTTCATCCCCAGATTCTGAAGTGGATAAAACAATCTGGTGGCACATGGTGACCATTGCTGCACCCAAAGTATATAAGAATGCACAGATGAAGAAGTCATGTTTCCTTTTGCTTGCTGGTGGAAGTAATGACAATCCAGAAGAACCTGCGGAATACTCTGCTAATCAAATTAGAACTCTAGCAGTCACAACTGGATCGTATGTAAACTTTTCCTTAAGTAGGGATAATGGCAGTTCAACAACTTTTTAGGAAAAGTTCTCAATGGTTTCCATAGAATCAAGCAGCCGTGGTGGCATAATAGTTAGAATACAGTACTGCAGGCTAATTCTGCTGACTGCCAACGGTTTCGATCCTCAAGGTTGACCAGCCATCCATCCTTTTGAGGCCAATAAAATGAGGACCCAGATTGTTGCTGACTCTGTAAACATTTAGAGAGGCTGTGAAGCATTGTGAAGCAGTATATAATCTGAGCAGGGGTGGGATTCAGCTGGTTTGGGCCAGTTTTGGCTAACCCGTAGCTCCAACCATCAAGCTGAGAGTGAACCAATTGCTCCGATGATCAGCTGGGTCCAGCTGCCTGCCCCTGCGCTGTACTGACCTATATCCCTTTTCTGAAGCCCAGTTGTTTTGCAATCGGGGCTGCAGTAGAAGGTAAGTTTTCAAACACACTGCACGCACTCTCAGCTAACTAGTTGTTACACCAGTTGAATCCCACCACTGAATCTGAGTACTATTGCTATCACCAATCCTACAGGAATTAGGAACTGAAGGCAGGAAAGATGTAGAAAGTAATGACTGAATGTGTCTCAACTGTACATCTACTGTATCTCTAGTTATTTTTACATTTTCTTTGTCTCATATAAGATTAGGATTTAAACCTAATAATATAGAGGGAGGAAAGAGGAATAGAAGTAGGATTAAATAGAGCTGTAACTCCACCTTCCTAGATTAAGAACTAATAAAGTAGAATGTTGATTGTTACTAATACTTAACTTGGACTTCTTGAATATGCTTTTCCAGAAGTTTTAATCACAGCATTTTCCCCAAGTACCTGTCCAAGTCTTTATTTCATCTGATCACCCTATTGGCCCATCATAAGTCTTTTTTGTAGATCTTCTGTGACCATGTAAAGGAATTAAGATAGATGGCTCAGCACAAAGTCTCCAGAAAGTAGTTTGAAATATTAAGGGCAGCAAAGGAGAAAGAACATTAATCTTTTGAGGGAGGAAAAGGTCTTTGAAAGCTGGCAGAGGAAAAAGTGGAACAGCAATAACTGCAAACTTTACCAGAACAAAAAGCAAAGCAATCAGAGGGGGAAAAGACTGAAGGAGGAGTTCAGCTATTTGCATAATCATGATTTATAGTATCATCATATATTGCTCTGGAAATATAAACATGTCTTCGTTGCTGTTTATCAGTGTATTGGTGTCTGGAGATGCTTGAAGATGCTATAAATCTAAGGTGACCAGATTTTCAGATTGGTAAAGAGGGACACCTTTGACCGGGGGGGGGGGAGAGACTTGATTAAAAATTTATACGGAGCAACAAAAATTTTCATACAATGCAAAAATAGTATTGTGATATTTTTTTATTTCAACATAACTACAATTTACAAATATAAATTGTAACTGTTGCCAAACATCAAAATTTTGATCACGTGACCATGAGGATGCTACAACGGTCGCTAAGTGTGAAAATGGTCACTAAGTGTGAAAAATGGTCATCAGTCACTTTTTTCAATGCCATTGTAACTTTGGTCACTATACCACCTTTCTAGCCACAGTTCTTAAGTGAATAACAGCAGCTGATAAGTTAGTAGCATAAGTGAATCTGGTTTCCCCATTTGACTTTGTCAAAAGGTGATTATATGACCCCAGGACACTGAAACCATCATAAATACGAATCTGTTGTCAAACATCAAAATTTTGATCGCGTGACCATGAGGATGCTGCAATGGTCGCTAAGTATGAAAATGGTCACTAAGTGTGAAAATGGTCATCAGACACTTTTTTCAATGCCATTGTAACTTTGGTCACTATACCACGTTTCTTGCCACAGTTCTTAAGTGAATAACTGCAGCTGGTATTTTGTATTTTGGATAGAATCTTTTTTTAAATAGTCTAAGACAATTTAAAAAAGAATCCACACAGAATAAATTGAAGTAAAACATTTCAAAGTATTGTGCATAGAATTTTTAAAAATGGTTTCACTTCAATTTATTTTGGATAGAATCTTTTTTAAAATGGTCTAAGACAATTTAAAAAAATAATCCACACAGAATAAAAATATTTTAAAAAATCCTATGCACAATAAATAAAAATTATTTTAAAATACATTAAAAAAATAAAAGAAAAAAACCCAGCTCACTTACCAGCAGGCACAAGTGATCATTCTAAGTCAATCCAGAATGATGTAGATGTTAATACAAAGAACTGAGCAACTTAAAATGGTGAAATTAGTCAGGGAAATATTTTTCAAAGAAACTTTGCCACCATTTTTTCCGACCTCCAACCTCCGTGCCCCTCCCCTCCGGAAAATCCAGGAAGTAACACTCGCGGCTTCTCTAGCCAAGTATTTTCTGGAGCTCTATGGTACTTGGTCATTTTTTCTTATAAAATGAGGTAAAAGGGGCGCGGGGGGTCCGTTTTCTTGCTTTAATGTTTTAATTATATCTTCAATGAAAGTACTGAGACAGAGAGAGAGGTTAGGACAGAGTGTCTTTTGTCTTGCCCTGGTTAGGATTTCTTAAGCAAATCCACTGGGCTTTCAACATGAAGCCAGAAAATTGGGACTTTTTAAAATGCCCTGGGACACGGGACAAATTGTTATAAAGCGTGGACTGTCCCGCTGAAATCGGGGACATCGTGTCACCTTATATAAATCACTACTGTGGGAAGAATTGAGGGTGGGGAAGCCAAGAAAACAGAGTAGGTACCCCAAAGTGCACTTACTTTTGGTAACAAAAGTATATTGGCTAGTGACGTACATACATACATGCATACATACATACATACATCTTTCTATGAAGTTACATCATAGGGTTCTTCTTTCTATAATCTATCCTGTCTGATCATGAAAATCATAAATTAAACTTCATTCTTTTCATTTTTCTACAAAAAATCCAAAAAAGGCTTCCAGTCACCGATAAAAATATAGATAATGTATTTTTCTCTAATTAAGCAAGTTATACCATATTTAATCCTAATGTTTTTATCTTGGCATTTAAATGGTACATCTGATATCAAAAGATGTACATTGTCTGAAACAAAAATATCATTTTGGGCAAAAAACCCATCTTATTACACAAATTCTCCCCAACAGTGACAGTTGTAATTACTCCCATCTTAATATGTCTTTCTTAATTTCAGTTCTTGTCTTAACATATCATTTTGAAATAGCATATAGTTCATATTTATCACAGTAATGCTCAATGTTTAACTTTTTCTCACTTTTAAAACACGTCTTCTTAATCAGTTCTAATTAAACTTATGGTTTCATTTGTTAATATTTTTGTCTTCTGTTTATTAATCTTAAATCTGCTAATATACGAAATTCCTTTGATTTTTCCATTAATGCTTCTACTCCCTCTAGTGGATCTTCTAAAATTAACATTAGGATATTTACAAATGACCTTAAGTTTCAAGTTACATTAATATTCTTAGTTGCAGAGAAGGTCCTTTGATGATTTGGATTTATTATTCTTTTGCTGTTTAAAGTTCTGGAACATATGAACTCTATTAAATAGGTAAAGTTGATTTATACTTCTCAGAAAGCACAAATAATTCTTAATGGAAAACAAACAAAATCTAGTATAGTATATCCACTATCTCTAATTTTGTTCATTTTGATTCTTGAAGTATTGAATAAAGATACAGGTAGTCCTTGACTTATGATCACAACTGAGCTCAGGATTTCTGTTGCTAAGCAAGATAATAGTTAAGCGAGTATGCCCCATTTTACAACCTTTCTTGCCACAATTGTTAAGTTGATCACTGCAATTGTTCATTTAGTAACACGGTTGTTAAGGTGAATCTGGCTTCCCCATTGACTTTGCTTGTCAGAAGGTTGCAAAAACTGATCACATGACCCCGGGACACTGCAACCGTCTTAAATATGAACCAGTTGCCAAGCATCCGAATTTTGATCATGTGACTATGGAGCTGTTGCGACGGTCGTAAGGGTGAAAAACACTCATGCGTCACTTTTTTCAGTGCCACTGTAACTTTGAACAGTCACTAAATGAATGGTTGTAAGTTGAGGACTACCTACATAAGACAAGGACAGAAAATTATGGGGGTTATGATTAAAAAATAACCTATGATGTCTTTTTCTAAATATAGTTTAATACTTATTTGAATATCCTCTCCAAGTCTGCAGTTACGTTCCATTAAGTTTTTTAAATGAAGACTTTAAACCCCAGCAACATTCAAATGCACACTAATTCATTATTTTCTTACAATGCAATACTATATTAGAGTTGGATCTAATGGAATAAGCTGAATGTTTTACATCTGAAAAGCAGAATTATTCTCAATGTCACATAGCTAGAGACATTGGGTACATGAGCAAGGGCCATGAATTTTAGAGCGAGCGGATTGCATTGCATTGAGCTGTGGTGACTCAGTGGTTAGAGTGCAGTACTGCAGGCTACTTCTGCTGACTGCCAGCTGCCAGCAGTTCGGGCAGTTCGATTCTTACCAGGCTCAAGGTTGACTCAGCCTTCCATCCTTCCGAGGTCGGTAAATTGTGGACCCAGCTTGTTGGGAGCAATATGCTGACTACGTAAACCGCTTAGAGGGGGATGAAAAGCCCTGTGAAGCGGTATATAGTCCAAGTGCTATTTCTATTGCTATTATAGGACCCTTAGCTACTAAACAGCGAGCATATCCACCATTCTCTGGTTTTCAGCCACATCTAAAAATCAGAGTTTTGCTACAGTTGCTAAATATAATTTGGCTACTAAAGGAGTTCATTCAATGCAACATAATCAATTACCATTTGTTCCAAATGCAGGTCAAATCTTTGCCTGGCATATATGGATTTGGGGGTGGTGAGGGCAAAGAAACAAAAGTGGTGGAAAAATGCTTCCACAATTGCAGAGCTCAGATTTATTGTTTTTCTAACGAGTGGGTGGGAGTGACGAATGGATGTTTATGAACCTGCAGTTTGATTTCTATTTTGTGGAAATGAAAAGCTTGGGCCCTTTCAATTGTTACTTTCTGTTTAGAATAGTGGAATAGTCTTGACTTAACAACTAGCTAAGGATACTTGCAGCCCTGTGACAGCTGGGAATTCATGGGGTCATAAAAAGGGAGTGAAGCTGGGTGCAGGCCACAGGCTGACTAACTTTGAAATGACATCTACCTGGTGTTACTGGTGTCAAAGTACTGTATTTTTTGGAGTATAAGACGCACCTTTTTCCCTCAGAAAAGAGGCTGAAAAGCTGGGTGTATCTTACACACTGAATACAGCATTTTTTGCCCCCTGAAAACCCCGCGCCTTCACCAAAATGGCTATGCAGAGCCTTTAGGAGCTTTGCAGAATGCTCCTGGGGGCTGGGAAGGGAGAAATGAGTAAAAGCGGGTCATTTTTTGCTCAATTTTGCCCCCCCCAGCCCCCAGGAGCACTTTATAAGCCACCTAAAGGCTATACATGCCCTTTGTTTGACAAAAAACTGGCCCATTTTCCGCAAAAAATGGGCCATTTTGGGGAGGTCTGCAGAGTGAAAAAAACTTTTTCTTTAACTTGCCTCTTCAAAACCTTAGTGCGTCTTATACTCTGGTGCGTCTTACACTCCGGAAATTCAGTATTTTGTCTGAGTTTGCCTATTATAAAGTAGGCTCTGCCAGGGTGATGTTTTTGTTCTTCGAAACTGGTTTGGACTGACTGATTTGTCTTGGCAGGGTTGCAGTTCGTCTGCTGCAGATCCCCTTCCAGCCTCTCACTTTCCACGTAAGTACTTGTGGCTTTTGCCTGCTTTGAAGTTCCCTTCTAGCTTTCAGAGGAGAGGTAGTGATGCAGGACAATCATTTTGGACCCCAAAGAAGTTCATGATGGAAACTTTCTGTGCCACTGCAGTAGACTGTATGGCCTGCAGCAGTGCAGAAGAGCAGGTAATAACATTCAAAGGAAAACAGAAATAACAGCCAGTATTTCAATAGTCCTAAACTGAGTGGAATAAAAAAATATAGCCACTTAGAGGTTGTTGGATTTTTTACAAAATGAAATCACTCATTTTTATATCATATACGTGTATTCAAATACTTAAATCAGTGTAAATTTAGAAATAATGTGTATTACACAACACACACACAAACCAAAAAAACCCAATGGTAACTTAGTTGTATAAATATGCACATATGGCTCTTGAGTAAATGCTATACATTGGCTTGCAACTTTGGAGTCCTACAAATTTCCTTATGGTACTTTATTGTATATCAACTAAGCAGCCTTTCAAAACTTGAGAATAATAGTTCTGTCATATTCTGGAGTTTCCATGGCAGCAGGAACAGATCCAGAAAAAGTTCTTGACATTCTGATCATGGCAGTATGACATGCTTGACATCTGAGTGCTTTGCAACAGGTGGGCCTTTACAATAATTGCAACATCCTGTAGATACACCATCATTATTTCTCCATTTCACAACCAGCTTCCAATAAGCAGGATCAATAGAGAAGCAGTAAAATTATGAGTTGTAGTGAGGTGATGGCTTGCTTAATGGCTGAATGGAAAGTCCATTGCAGTTGTGCAATGTTTACTTAGTAACTGTGTTGCATAGCAATGGAATTGTCGGTCCCAATTGCTAAGTGAGGATTACTTCTACTTGCATTACTTTTACAGATATGAACTCATACATACACTTTTTTTCCCTAGACTGCAGTTGAAGAGAAAAATACATGTAAATTATTGGCTAAAAATCTCTTGCTAAACAAAGAGGTTAGGTTTGAGTGCTGAGCAATTTGCAACAGATGCTGGAAAGTGACGAAATGCATTCTTCCTTGGCGCAAGTGATAATATCTGTCATTATTTTGTAAAACAAGAAATGACTATTTTTTCATATTATTATTTCCAGAAACATCCTTTTGGGATGAAGAATATAACAGAAAATAGTTTATTTGCGTATATTTTATGGAGATTTATTAATGACCCAACTGCTTCACTGGACTGTATCATCCAATTCCCAATGGTCAAGGTAATTCTGAAATTCACATTCCTTACTATAGAGTTGTAGAACTTGGGATTCTCCAGAGATTATTGGGCTCTAATCCCCATCAACCTCAGCCCACTTGAACAGAAAAGACAACTGGTAATCTACAACATATAGAGCAGGAATCCCCAACCTCCAGGATGTGGACCAGTACTAATCTGTGGCCTGTTAGAGACCCAGCCACGCAAGTGAGCGAAACTTCATCTGCACCTGTGTGGGATCTAGGTAGCACATGAAACCATCCCACCCACCTATCTTGTCCATGGAAGAATTCCTTTACATGAAATCTGTCTCAGTTTCAAAAAGTTTTGGGACTGCTGATATAGAGGACTGCAGATTTCCCATATTTACTGTACAGTGTAGCTGTTGTACCAGAGGTGGTATTCAGCAGGTTCTGACCAGTTCTGGAGAACCAGTAGCGGAAATTTTGAGTAGTTCAGAGAACCAGTAAATGCCACCTTTGACTGGCCCAGCCCCCATCTATTCTCTGCCTCCCAAGTCCCAGCTGATCAGGAGGGAATGGGGATTTTACAGTATCCTTCCCCTGCCATGCCCACCAAGCTACACCACGCCCACCAAGCCAGAGCCACAGAACCAGTAGTAATTTTTTTTAATTCCACTACTGTGTTGAACTCAATGGAATCTTTCTAGGTTACAGATGATTTGTGTAGCTATATGTCCTTCTAATGTCTGTATCTGTAGACCAGGAGTCTTCAATCCCATGGCCCTTTCATAACCGGGTCACACAAGTGGGGGGCAAGCGCTTGTACACATGCACAGCTCCACTTGTGGGAGCAGCGGGCGGTTGCACAAATGAAGGTGCATACGCTCGTGCACCTGGCACTCACAGAGAACCATCCCGTCCCACTCGCCAGTCTGCCAAGCTGGAAAGGTTGGGGACCGTTGCTGTAGACCACATGTGATTACCTTGTGAGCTGTAGAAAGCTCTTTTCTATTTAACATCTATTTAGCATCAGCAATGCTTAGTTGTCAATTAAAAGAAAGAAGAGAGAGAGAAAGGCATTCTCAGACCAAACTGTTCACTCATGTGGGCAATAAAAAGGTTTCCAAAATACTGTTCTTTTCCTAGGAAGACTTCACAAAAATCATTAGCAAATAACTTGTACTTGCCACATTTAGAAAAGAATTTCAGGACTTTTAAATACATGCACCTAAATAAATCCTTGTGACCGCTTTAAGATTAGCACATAGATGATGCAATGGCTAACCTTTCAAGTTATGGCAAACGAATTAAACTTATAATAATTGTTCTGCTGCCTCACATGTGGAGCACTGCTTGTTCTTTTCCCTTTTCAGCAGAAAGATGTTGTTTTTTCACAGGAGCCAATTAAACATATACTGTATGTTAAAATATAATTTTGTTGATGCTTTGAATGTACCATGTTAAATCGGCATTAAAGCCAGAAGCTATAATCCTGCTCTCTTCCTATGCAGGCCACTGTACGAGCCATGGACACAGTTACAGATTTCTTGGTGAAACAGACTGGTGGAAATGTAAAACTCACCAAATTTATGCTACTAGGCTCATCCAAGGTATCTGAGAGGACCAAAGCCTAAGTAGGATGTGTGTGTGTAAAATCTCCTTTCACCCTCTGGGGTACACCCTCCCTTTTATTCCCCCACCTTCCTTTGTCTTCTCTGCTTCTAATTCTTCTTTGGTAGAGGTAGTACAGCTTGGCTGCAAAAATTCTGCTAAACTCCAAATGACAACAGAGTTTTCTGTACCTGTAAGTTACATCTAGTGGTTGCCTGGACTTTTGCAGCCGAAGTGTGATATTCCATGCAAATTTGATTTGTCTGGCATCCATATGGTGAGTACTGGTGGTACAGTGGTTACAATGCAGCATTGGAAGCTGGCTCTGCCCACCGCCTGGTGTTTGATCCTGGAGGGCTCAAGGTTGACTCAGCTTAACATTCTTCCAGTGTCAATAAAATGGGGACCTAGATTGTTGGGGGTAATATACTGACATGTGTAAACCATCCAGAGAGTGCTGTAAAACATTATGGGACAGTATATAAATCTAACTGCTATTGCTTTTGCTATTGCTATTGCTTGAAGGTGGGAGGAAAAGCAAAGGAGACAAAACTGAGTTACGTTTCCAAGTCTTTCTTCATTCTCTGGTGGCTGCCAGCACAAATTTTAAAGTTAACAACAGACAGTTGTATAATAGCATAAAAGCCAAACAGTTCTACATAAGATAAATATGTATATATCTACAATTAATCTTTAATGTGATGGAGTGATGGTGTGGTTTATTGTAAGTCATGAAGTTGTAAACAACAAAAAAGTACTGCTCACCACTGTCTTTCTTCATTAAGTATTGAAAAGGCTATCCGTCCCAGATGCATTCCTGAGTTTATTTCCAGCAGACCTTCTCCATCTTTCTATGTCTCCCTCTTAGCGTGGATGGATTGCTTGGCTGACTGCAGCCGTTGACAAGCGTGTGGTGTCATTTGTCTCAGTCGTTATGGACATCCTGAATTTGGCTAAGGTGAGTGTTTTCAAATGCAGTACAGTATACACCTGTACTTTGTGTATACTGGGTTGGATCGTGACAGAAGAAATCTTCTATTCCTAAAGATTTTTCTAAAGGAGCTTCTTAACTTTTCGAAGGAGTTCCATAATTATAAAGCTAAACAGCTTAGAATACGTAGAATACAAAGCCTGATGGGGCTGAGACATTAATTGGGTGACTTCAGCTATTGGAAATGAAAATTGGGTTATGGCAGAAGAGGGGTGGGCAGCCTGTTTTAGAAGTCCTGGACTTGGCCTCAGAATGGTCCTCATCAGCACAGCAAGTGGGAAAGCACTGGAAAAGTTGGAGTCCAAAATAATGGATGGAACCAAGCCGCCATTGCCAGCTCTCATTTTAATGGGGGGAAATAGCCTGTCCTGTCCGAGCTACTCTCAGTGCTTCCCTATCTGCAGGTTACTTCTCCATTCAGTTCAAATTGAGTTGAGATATAAATCCAAATCTCTACACTTGAACATATAGACTTACAAATTATTGCATAAACCAGAAGGGGCATTTTGTTTCAAGGTTTGAGATGATTAAATACATGTTGGAAAGTTCTCAGGTGTCTTCTCCCAAAGAAGGCTACTTTGCAAGGGGGTGGTGGTGGTTCAGTAGTTTCTATGGCAACCACCGCCAGCCTCCTCCCAATATCCTAGTATAATATTAAGGTTGAAGGATTTATAGAAAATACAAAATGACTGCCAGAAAGAAAACAAAATTTTAAAACTTTTCCATTTGGTTTTTTTTTTAAGAAGGAGCACAGTTAGACTGTCTTAAAATAATTGGGAGTATCACCTTTATCCCTAGAAAAGTTAGTGGAATTATCATCTCTGTTATTTCATTCAGAATAAAAATAATGAAAATGGGCATTTGCTCCAAGGCAGAGATGTCATCTGATGTGTCACTAAAAAAAATAGAGGCAGTTTCCAAAAATCCTAACTAAACTGTCCCTTGAAGAAGCTATCTCTTTCTGGGTTACCAGACCTGTATCCCATCTAGCTCATAGCATATGCCATGTCCAGTGGTGTATTAAACATTAAACATACTAAGCACGTACCTAGGGCACCAGGCCCAAAAGGGGCACCACAAAGTTGAGAAAAGAAAAGAAAACAATGAAGATGTGTACAGTATGTACAAAGGAGGTGGGGGCAACAAGATTTGTCAGTGCTTATGGCACCAGTGAGCCTTAATCCACCCCTGGCCATGTCCCCTGAGAATTTCAGAGAGTTGCAGTTCTTACAAATGGAGGGAACAGAGTTGGGAAAAGCTGACCTCTATGCTACAATTTGGTTTGACCCCAATATTACTGATAGGACCTCAGGAGCCAAACTATGCCTGATGCTTGCAGGATTGGTCTGCCCATGTGATTGGTGAGTCGGCTACTTAAAAATCTAATGCCAACTACCTAGCTTTTTGTCAAGGTTCCCTTTATTGCATCAAAAGATCACAGCTGTAATCTTCTGCAGAGTTTACATCACCAGTACAGATCATATTGTGGCTGGAGTTTCGCACTGGCGCCTTTCTACTTCCTCAATATTACTCAACAGATCGACCATCCCCGTTTTGAACTTATTGCTTCAAATATCGACCCTTTGAGTAAGTAAGCACCACTGAAGATGAAACGAATGGGTTGAATTAATGAAGGACTAGATTATAGGACTGTGGTATTTATCAGGATAAAAATAGATTTAGGGAGATGCAGAGTATGTGAAAGAAACTTGAAACATGCATTGTTGGGCTGTGAGAACAACCTTGAGGAACAGGAGGAAGAGCTGCAGCTAATGCAATGGTCAGATAAGAGAAATCTCAGCCCAAAGGAGGAAAAGAATTTGAGAAAATGTCTCAGGCCAGACTTTCCCTAATTCTCTTCAGCATAAAGGCAGGGAGGGGAAGATACAACCTGCGTTTCTAGATTCTGTTACTCTGATCATCTACTCTGATATCCAATTTGCCTTAAAGGGCTGACACATACTTAAGGTGTGGGTGAGGGGACAAATTAAATATCAAAAGCAATTCTATTCTCTTTCCTCTGAACAATTACCCCTATCCTATTTTGCTTTCTGCTCAAACTGAGGCAAGGCTGAGATCCACACATATTCCTCCCCCCCCTTTTCTGTTCCCAGAATATAATAATCATTATATAAACACAACAAAGTATCTACTTGTGGCATCAGGAGATGAAGTGGGCCAGGCTGACAATTCTTATTATTATTTTAATCAGCTACAAGGAGAGAAATATCTCAGGTGAGTTGAGCCATAGCAGAACAATCTCTGGTGTAGAGGCTCTTGGGTTGCATTTTTAGAAGAGTGGAGCGGAGCAATAACCAGTGCTCAGCGAGAGTTTGAATTAATGAATTGCAAATAAATTCTACAAAAAGAGAGCATCTGAGGGATTTTATTACAATTACGTCTTAACTCTTGCAACAACTATACTGATAGCATACGTTAGAGTCCCAGGGGTATCAAACTCCACTTCACTGAGGGCTGCATCAGGATTGTGTTTGACCTTGGGGGGGGGGTGGCCAAGGAGGGTGTGTCCAGCTTGACGTCATTTGTGTTGGTGGTACCTGTGATGGACCGAGTGCTCTGCCAGTGAAAAACAGCTCCTGAGCTCTGTTTTCAGCGCCTTTTGCAACCCTCTACCAGTGAAAATGGAGCTGGGGGGGGGGCACTGCCCTTGCGAGCTCTGTTTTCAGCCATGACAGCCTCCTGCAACCTGACAGAGGCACTGTGGGCTGATCCTTCGCTGTTTCCAGGGTGGCCCATGGGCCAGATCTAAGCAGCCTGCAGACAGATCCGGCCCACAGGCCTTGAGCTTGACACCCCTGGGTTAGACAGTCACTTTCAATTTAAAATGGGGGGGAAATTGTGCTGGGCAAAATCCAAGCTCTCCTTCGGACATGTAAATCAATGAACAAGTTTAATTAGGCACCGTAGAGCTTAATGAGAGGCAGTGGAGGAGAACAATCAGACTTTACTATTCCCAAGTGCCTTGTAATAATGATAAGCTTGTCTTATTTGAAAATTGCCTCAAATATAGCTTGAATTCCAATTCTCTGACAATGTTTGTGGATTTATTGGGCTTTGCCGATTGATGAGTAATATCAAGCCTATATAATATCCAAGGATCACTAAATAGCCTCCTTGGTCAAGGTAGAGGAGAAACGGCATTTTTTTAGGAGCAGAAAAATAACCCAGTACTGCAGCTTATTTTAACCCCATAGCAGGATTTGTTTACTTTGTGTGCCAGTGCAAAATTAGATAGGCAGCTGTGCAAAGTTGTGTTCAAAGCGAACTCTTATCAAGCAATGCTTGCATTTCATACCATTCTCACCCTGATCATTTATAGGATCATGCCAAATAAGAACCATGACTTAGGTTTCCATAACGACAGTATTGGAGTTCCAACTGCCACTTTTTACACTAATCACCATGCAGATCAACAGCATCCAGAGGTCCATTGAACAGGACTGTGGTGAGAGACATATTATTCACAACAGCCAAAACTGTTGCTCTGATATGCTAAATAAGAGCTTAGGTTCCACAGACAGAATATTAAATTGACAATGTTGACTGCATATAAGGAAAATTGTATAAATTTTTTATAGATGTACCAGCAAGACTGGCAAAAATGTTTAAAGATAGATCGGCTAATTGTTGGAAGTGTAAGCAAGCATCTGGTTCATTCTATCCATATGTGGTGGACATGCCCCCAACACAAGAAAATATTAGACAAAAATACATACATGGCTGGAAAAAATGACAAAGCAACATATAGATTTGAAACCAGAGATATTGTTCTTGGCATTCGACCTGAAACATATGATAAAAGACCACATGCTTGATCTTGCATATCTTAAATGCATTTGTATTTGTGCAAAAATGGAAAGATGATGAGATCCCTGTCTGTGGGAATATGATTAAGAAAATTTTAGACTGTGCAGAAATGGATAGATTAACACTTGCTATAAGGCTAAAGAAGAAATGGAATACATTTTGATATGGGACATATTTTATCAGTTGGCTAAATAACAGAAGTGGGAAAGGAGGAGATACAACTGGAAGAGATGGTAAAGAGGAGAGTTGTTAAAGAAGATGATTTTAAATCAGTCGTGAAATATAAAATTTTTGCCACTGGTTCTCTGGGCGTGTCTTAGTGGGGATGCTTGGTGGGGGAGTCATGTGACTGGGCGGGCATGGGCAACTTTTTAAAAATTTTAAAGCATTTTTACTACCTATTTGCTCAAACCGGTAGTAAAAAATGCTTTAAGAAGTGGAAAAAAAGGTTCAGCTGTGCTGTGCAATTGTGGGAACCTTTTTTTAAAAAAACTTTTTAAAGCATTTTTTTACTACTGATTCAGGGGAATATGTAGTAAAAAATTCTTTAAAAGTGGAGGGGGAAGCTTCCGACAATCGTGCCAGCTCACAGCTGAGCCACACGATCCTCAGAAGCTTTTTTTTTACTATCGGTTCGTGGAACCAATGACAATCGTCCCTACTGGTTTGCGCAAACTGGTGCAAATCGGTAGCATTTCACCCCTGTATTAAAAGTTAAATATCAATGTTACGATATCTTATGTTATTATTATTATTAATATGATGGCAAGGAATTATAATAACAAAAATGTATAATATGATTACTTAAGCACAATTGTACTCAGAACACACACTATTCGATGAAAATTGGATGTTATATAAATGAAACAAAACGTGAAGGGAAAAAAAAGCTTAGGTTCCACAGAAAGGCATTTTCAACAAACAATTTAGAATATTCCTTATTACTTTAGTATATCCAATACGATGGTCAATGAGAACACCAACCTGGAACCGTCCAGATGGAGTGGTTGGGAATTCTAAGAGTTTCAGTCATAATACCTCTGGTGAACTCTTCATGGGAAATCTTTGTTATGCTACTCATTACTTTTAAGTAGACCTTTAATGAGCTATTTCTTTATTTGAACAAACATTAGTCACCACAAATCAATATAGACTATACTCCCAATCCAATTCTGAGTAAGAAAAGGTATTTCCCATTCTTTGAGAACTGGGGTGATAGGGTGGGTGGGAGAACTGGGGTTGGTGGAGAAGGAGAGCTGGAGCAGGTTTCAAGCGGACCTGGACTCCACCCCAGTAGATCCAGCCGAGACACAAGGAGAAAACTTGGCAAACCATCTCTGGGTTGAGTTTCAGGAAGTTGCCTCTGGGGATGTGGACAAGGCTATGCGAGCTGTGAGTGCCTCCACCTGCATACTGGACCCGTGTCCCTCCTGGCTGGTTGCCAACAGCAGTGAGGTGACACGAGGCTGGATCCAGGCGGTTGTTACCGCTTCTCTTCGGGAGGGGTACTTTCCCACCGCGCTTAAGACAGCGGTGGTGAGACCCCTCCTGAAGAAGCCGTCTCTGGATCCAGCTGTCCTTAATAACTATCGTCCAGTCCTCCAACCTCCCCTTTGTAGGGGAAGGTTGTTGAGAAGGTGGTGGCTCTCCAGCTTCAGCGTACCTTGGAGGAAGCTAACTATCTTGACCCCTTCCAGTCTGGCTTCAGACCCGGTTACAGCACAGAAACCGCTTTGGTCGCATTGACTGATGATCTCTGGAGAGCTAGGGATGGAGGCCATGCTTCCATCCTAGTTCTCCTGGACCTCTCAGCGGCTTTCGATACCATCGATCATGGTATCCTTCTGCGACGACTGCGGGAGATAGGGGTGGGCGGCACTGTCTTGCAGTGGTTCTCCTCCTATCTCTCGGACAGGTCGCAGTCGGTGTTAGTGGGGGGGCAGAGATCGTCCCTGAGGCCCCTAACATATGGGGTGCCACAGGGGTCGGTCCTATCCCCCCTACTATTTAACATTTACATGAAACGCTGGGCGAGATCATCCGAAGGCACGGGATAAAATATCACCAATATGCGGACGATACACAGTTGTATCTGTCCGCCCCGTGCCAACTCAATGAAGCGGTGGACGTGATGAACCGGGGACCTGGAAGCCGTTAAAGACTGGATGAGAGCAAACAAGCTGATACTCAACCCAGACAAGACCGAGTGGCTGTTGTGTTTCCCTCCCAAAAATTTGACCACCATACCATCACTCAGGCTGGGGGGACAAAATTTAAACCCCTCAGAAAGGGCCCGCAACTTGGGAGTCCTCCTGGATTCACAGCTAACTTTTGACCACCATCTCTCAGCTGTGACCAGGGGGGCATTTGCCCAGGTTCGCCTGGTGCGCCAGTTGCGGCCCTACCTGAATCGGGAGGCCCTCACAACAGTCACTCGAGCCCTTGTGATCTCTAGGCTGGAATACTGTAATGTGCTCTACATGGGGCTGCCCTTGAAGAGCATCCGAAGACTTCAGCTAGTCCAGAATGCGGCCGCGCGAGTGATCGTGGGCGCACCACGGTTCGCCCACATAACACCGATCCTCCGTGAGCTGCACTGGCTACCTGTTGGTCTCCGGGTGCACTTCAAGGTCCTACTCACCACCTATAAAGCGCTCCATGGTAGTGGATCTGGCTATTTGAGAGACCGCCTTCTGCCAATTACCTCCCTGCGTCCCATCAGATCGCATAGAGCTGGCCTCCTCCGTATTCCATCCGCCAGTCAGTGCGACTGGCGACTACTCGGAGGAGAGCCTTCTCTGTTGCGGCTCCGACACTATGGAACAATCTCCCTGTGGAGATTCGTACCCTCACCACCGTCCAGGCCTTCCGCACAGCCCTCAAGAACTGGCTAACCCCGTCAGGCCTGGGGATAATCTTATTTCGCCCCTCCCGAATGCTGAGTGAATGTTGAGTTTTATTGTAATTTACTTTGTGCACATTTCTTTTTTCGTATTGTCCTACACTCCCCTTCCTTTTTGATTGTAAGCCGCCCTGAGTCCCCTCAGGGAAAAGGGCGGCCTATAAATAAATAAAACAAACAACAAAAACAAAAACAAAGGAGGATTGCAGCCCCGAGGACCACATGCAATGCCAGCTGTTGGGGTAGGAATCAGGCTCCATACATTCACTCACAGTCCTATCCACCCAGTGATCCCACTGCAGCTGAGATAGCTAAGGCAAAAAAGGATGAGCCACGGTGGCGCAGTGGTTAGAGTGCAGTACTGCAGGCAACTTCTGCTGCCTGCCTGCAATTTGGCAGCTCAAATCTCACCAGGCTCAAGGTTGACCCAGTCTCCCATCCTTCCGAGGTGGGTAAAATGAGGATCCAGATTGTTTGGGGGCAATATGGGGCCTTTGTAAACTGCTTAGAGAGCGCTGTAAAGCACTGTAAAGTTGTATATAAGTCTAAGTGCTATTTCTATTGACTTGCCTGTCTCTTTCCTGGTGTTCCAGTGTTGCTTCCACTGCTGATTTTGCAGAGAGCTCTCTATGGTCCAGTAACTGTAAAATTATCTCAAAACAGAAAGCATCAGATAATAGGAATGCAAACCTTAAACAGACATAAAGAAAGATCGTACCCTTTAAAAATAAGAGTCACAGGCCCACCCATGCACTGAGGTGACTCGAATTTGCTTGTCTCTTAATGCATGTTTCCTATTGCAGTCTATTTGCACCCCATCCAAATATCAAATTCAGCCTCAAGCTACCAAAGTTTGTTTGTTCCATATACCAGATTTATATAAAGCTATTTAACTGATGGCCCATCATAACTTGACTTCATCAGGTCGTAATAGAGGAGGATGAGGGTTGACTTCTAAATACATCAGGTCAACAGCAAATTGAGAAGACCGCATTAATGACATGATCATCCAAGATTTGATTTATGTGTCAACAGTGGTTTTTGTTTCCACTTAGGGAAAAGGAAAACAGCACTCAAAGAACACCTGCCTTCATTTCTTTCTCATTGATCCTTCCTCTTTTTCTAGAAAAATACTGGAGGAGCTATTCACTTTTCAACAGACCAGGAGCCTTCATTGATCTATGCTTACTATGCTAAGACTAATGATGATGAAAGGTATGGGGGCCCTATACATTTATTTATTTTCCCATTCTCTGTCCCTTTTTGAGAGTTAAATTTGCAAAACCAAATGACATTTCTTTTTAAAAAATGATATAAACCAAAAAGACATATAGAATTAAATGAGAAATAAACCAATTCAAAAACAATATTGGAGTGTACAATTTTCTCCACTACTTTTAACATCTCTAGGAGAGATTTCAGGATGCATGTGCTATCTGGAGAACAACCTAAAAGAATCCTATTAAATGGACTCGTACTAAGGTGTATAAAGTGGTGAGTAGACATTCATTCATTCATTCAGCTTTGGCGGGAAGAAATAAAGCCATCCAATTAATAGCAAGCACCCAGGTGTGTAAGACATGGATAGGAAACTTATGGATGTTTAAACATTGCTATTACTATAGTTCCCAACATATCCCACCATTGAGTGTCTAGCTGAGCAGCTCCTTCATCTGTTATCTCTGAAGAAGCGTGATCATATTGTAACTCATCAGACGGAGTAGCTATCCAGATCTCACTTTGGCTAGTTCCTTGGCTGTCCTGACCATTTTCAAATGCAGCAAAACGTTTGTTTTATCTGTTTTGCCTTCCTTTCTTAATGTATGTTTCATGATTCCCCCTCCCCCCCCAACTGCACATTCAGGCAGTGGTGGGTTCTGGATCCCGTCGCAACTGGTACACTGTGCATGGGGCGAGCGTCTTAGTCAGGCACGTGCGCTGCGCACGCATGTGCACGCATGTGCATGCATGTGCACGCATGTGCACCGCATGTGCACGCCACTGACCTACAACACCCAGCTGCTCGGCAGAGGTCGTGCAGGCGCCGCACACTGTGTGTGCGTGCGCAATTGGTCCGGTTGCTTCAAAGCAGGTAAGGAAGATGGGCAGGCGGGTGGGCCAAACAAGCCACCGAACTGGTACGGTGGCCGCTGCTCCGGCTACTACCAGTACGGTCGTACCGGGCCGTACCGCCCAGAACCTACCATTGGTTCAGGCTCAATCTGGCCAAAACTAACAAAAACTCCAAAAAAAAAAAAACCCCACCATTATAAATAATGCTCATTAATATACATCATGATCATGCTATCTTGTTTCCTCATGGATAATTTCAACTTTCTAAACAGTAACCAGCTATTTCCTGTCTTTTTCTTTCTTGGAAAGAGCACAAATGTTTATAAGAAAGAAATAAAAATCCAGGCAAGGATGGATAGGATTCTTCATTGAGGTAAATATTGAGTTTTGCAGATGATTTTTCATTGAAGGGGGTGGGGGGCAGAGGGCAGTCAGGGTTAAAAACTGTGCTTCTTCCACTTCTGGATATTCAAGACTTATTTCCTTATTTTATAAAGCTGGGGGGGGGGGGGGAACCAAATGTTTTTAAAGTACGACTCATATCCCTGCCTCTGCATGCAAAGAATTGTTTCACATTTGCCAAAGAAGCATGCTTTAATTCGGATCCCGGGTATTCTAATGTTTGAAAGGGGATGGGACAGATGGACTTGAGGTCTGCAGAGGCAGAGGGGCAAATGATGAAATGGACAATCCATCCCATTTGGAGTTGTCTGTACCTGGGGGGCAGGGGGGAGCAGAAAGTCTACTGCAGAAATTGCTTCAGCATTCTGATGCAAGTGTCTATTCTGGAGATGCCTCTGCACCTAGTTCTGTTTTGTTGTTCCAAAGGAGGAATAAACAAGGGGAAATAAAAAAATAAAACCAATATGAGAAGGGGAGAACCACATTTGTGGGGGGAGCAAGTGGTGATAAGCTAGCCCTATGCAGTGACATGGGGTCTGTCTTCTGCCCCATTTAATATTTGTTCTTATAAAAGTAGTTATATGTTCTATTGTCTTAGGGCAAGGGTGTCAAACTCAAGGCCCAGGGACTGGATCCGGCCCGTGGGGTGCTTAATCTGGCCCATGGGGCTGCCCTAGAAACAGTGGCCCGTGGTGCCTCTGCCAGCGAAAATGGAGCTCTTGGGAGCTACATGTGGCTCTCCTGAGCTCCGTTTTCACTGGCAGAGGATTGCAGGAGGCTGTGGCAGCCAAAAACAGAGCTTCTGAGGATCATGTGCAGCTCTCTCAAATTTCATTTTCGCTGGCAGAGGGTGCAGGAGGCCATCTCAGCTAAAACAGAGCTTGGGAACCTGTTTTTGCTGTCCGAGCGCTTGGGCCACCACAGGTGCCCCCAACATGAGTGACATCAAGCTGACCATGCCACCCTGTCCACACACACCCTGCCACCCACGAGGTCAAACACAACCCTGATGCGACCCTCAATGAAATCGAGTTTGACACCCCGGCTTTAGATGCTTCCATTTTAAATTAGCTCTTTCCCACTGCTCCTGACACAATTTTTGCCATTGATGCGATCCAGGATGTTTCAGTGGTAGTGTGGTGGATGACAGGGTCAGGGGCTGGGCCCTACCTAGCTGCTCTTGGCAACTTGGTTCTTTCAAACTGGCCCCTTCTCAAGGATCAACCCAATGCAGATGTTGCAGTGGGGTGATACGGTAAGGCAGTGAAGCTACAGAGAGAGAAATAGTAGTTTGAAGGTGCAGTTCTCCTCCATTTTTATCTGCTGTTCATTTTACTACAAATAGAAACCTGCTGGGTTATTGTTTCAGAGATATTTCCTTACCAGAGTCCTTAATGAATGCCTTCAACAATGGGGGGCATTGTTAAAACTCAGAGAACTATTCAGAGATGCATCTACCTTGAAAGTAGTCCATGCTGAGCTGTACAGCAGAGTCAAACATCAGCAATTGACTCCAGGAAATAAATACAAATACAAATACAATAGCAGAGTTGGAAGGGACCTTGGAGGTCTTCTAGGCCAACCCCCTGCCTAGGCAGGAAGCCCTGTACCGTTTCAGACAAATGGCTATCCAACATCTTCTTAAAGACTTCCATGTTGGGGCATTCACAACTTCTGGAGGCAAGTTGTTCCACTGATCAATTGTTCTAACTAAATGTTTTGTGGCATGTCATATTATGTCATAAAATGCCTGATGATAATTTTATGTTATGTTTCATAAAATTTGCCAAATTTCAGTTCCATGGGAGTCATGGATCCCAGTTTTTGGACACATTCTGTTAGTCCACTTGAAGTATCTTGTTAGAAAAAGTGTTCATCTATGATGTACCATTTCATCCAGTTAAAGGTTACAGATATGAGAGTTTTTAGAAGCATATGGATTATGATGTACTTGTCAGCAAAAGATTTGCACTTTAGCTGCCAGGTCGATCACACGTTTTGGAAATTTGGCAGGAATGATTCCTCCTCTTTTTGCTACTTCTGAGATTAGAGTCTTCATTGGTATTTTGCTTGCCTGTTTTGAACCACCAATATTTGTCAATCAGCTCTGCCAAATTTCCATTTAACCAAGCAATTCCCCTATTCTTAAAATTACTGTTTCAGCTACTTCAGGTTCTTTCAGAAGTGTGTCAAAAGCTGTGTTTAAAAATAATTTGAAATACAGCTGACAGGCAGATGGCTGGTGGTGTGGGGGTGGGGGTGGACAGTGTTTGTGGTGTGGGAGCAACCAGACCTGCAGCCAACTGTTAGTTGGGCTACTTTACTGTGTATGCTTGATCTTAGCTGTAAGGTCAACGAGTAACTGGGGCTTCTTTAAATTCTTCTCTAAAAGAATGCTAAATCCATGTTCAGAAACAACCAGAACATAGGTTTAGCGTTGTTTAGATTTAGACGCACACTAAACTTGTATTCAACAGTAGACAGAAATACAGCTTGCATGCATTAGCAACTTAACTCCCCCTGCCACACCTTGTAACATGACTGCTAGGGCTGGAAGATGGCAAGTGAATCTGAGAGTCTTGTCCCCAGGTGCTTTACCTGTGGCTGATCTATGGAATAGGGAGAAATTTCTCCTGCTTTACCAGGTGATCCTTGTTGAGCTCGTACATCAACATCCTCAGTAACAGAGTGCAGATATCTACCCATCATCTATCGAAAACAAATTCTTATCCCAGAGGGAACAAACCTGAGAGTGAGGAATTACGTTAATAATTCTTTAGAATGAGTAATTCTTACACTAAAGTGAAAGCCAGTTTGATCTAGTAATTAGGACACCAGGCTAGAAAGCAGGAGTCCATGAGTTCTAGCCCCACTTTAAACCATCAAAGCCAACTGAGTGACTTGGGGCCAGTCACTCTCAGTGCAAACCATCTCACAGAGTTGTTCTTGAGGCGTAAATAGGAGGAGGAAAGTCTGTAGGATATGTTCACTGCCTTGAGTTATTTGTATAAATAAGAAAGGTATGATTGCAATAAATAAATGAAGGTACCTGGAAGGTAATACTCAGTTGAAAAACCAATCTGCTTAATTTGTGCTATGATAAAACTGTGAGGGCAGTTCTACTTTCCAACCAGAAGAGCATAGCGCCATGGTGGCGAACCTATGGCATGCATAGCTAAAGTGGCATGCGGAGCCATGTCACCTGGCATGCGCGGCATTGCCCGTTCCTCTTCCAGATTTCTGGTGTGCATGTGCATGCAATGATCAGCTATCCATGCATGGGGCAGTGCTGGAAACTGGAAGGATTTTCTCCCACCAGCTGATTGTTCCACGCACATGCACAGCAGTAACTGGAAGTCTAGCTGGTTGACATGCAGGCACCCGCTGGAAACCAGAAGTGCATTTTCTGGTGCGTGCATTTTCTGGTGCGCGCATGCCCCCCTGGGCAGCTCCTCTTCCAGGTCAGAAGCGCACTCTCTGTCCCTTTTCAGCACTGAGTGCCGAAAAGATTCACCATCACTGGCATAGGGTATAATATTGCAGCTTCCTTCTCTATTCACTCAAAAATGGATAGACCGCATGTTAATATAATTGCCCAACTATGCCTTAATGCCTCCTCGCCATCTTCATGAGCAATATAAATCGAGGAATAAGGAACTGTTTGGCACAGCAATTTTTGCACCTTTTTCTGAAGCAGACTTTCAAGAATATGATTCCATTACAGGCTACATATTCCAGCTCTACGGATTCCCGTGAAAAATTAATAATAACATCCGAACTTCACATAATCCCAGAAACCTTTCCATGCGAGGACTGTGTCGGAGAAGGGTGCTATAGCAAGCTGGTCTGAGGACATTCAACTAAAATGGAAGAGGCCTTTGAATGATCAAAAAGAAGACTCAGAAAAGGGTTAGTCATCCAATTGCTGGAATAACTTAGAAGAGGAAATGAGCAGTGTGTCCTTCCAGATACTGCTGGATCAGTAATCTTCAGTTATCTCTAGAACACGGCTTCCCCATCTTTAGCATAGGTGGTCTGACTCACATATTTTGCAATAAATAAAGCAACCTATTTTCAAGGAAATGTCTGTGAATCATAGTGGTAACAAACATTAATGAGTAGATATAGTTGTCTTCAAATGATTGTTTTGTTTTGTCTTGTTATGGTTTCTCCACAATTTTCCACTCTTGCTTAATAAAATCATACTCTGCATCACATCTGGTTTATTGGAATTAATGTATGTTTGGGATTACAAAGCGTTTGAGCAGGGATGGGCTTCAAAAATTTTACCAAGGGGTTCTCTGCCCGGTTGTTGGGTGGGCGTGGCAATGGTGGGGGTGGCCTATTCGGCTTCCTGCACCACAGTGCGAGGGGATTTTTTCGCCCTCCACGGGCTCCAGAGCTTTTCTCGAGCCTCCAGGAGGGTGGAAAACAGCCTTCCCAGGTTGTGGAGGCCCTCTGGAGGCCGGAAACGGGCCCACTTCCAGCATTCCTGAACTTCCAGTGGGCCTGTTTTTTGCCCTCCCTGAGCCTCCGCGCGTACCCTGCACTTACCTGCATCCAAAATGGGCCACATGTGGACTCCTGGGAGGGGAGGGGTGGGCGGGGCCAGCCAGGAGTGGGATTTGGGGGTTCTCTGAACTGCATAGAATCTTAGCTAGAGGTTCTTCCGAACCTTTGCGAACCCCCAGCAGCCCACCCCTGGGTTTGAGGTTCTGCAAAATGTTTGGCAATCTGGAAGAAAAAGGTTGGATTGATCTTGATCTCTGTGTGAAGCATCTTTGAGAACAGGGCAGAATTGAGGCACCCGCTACCTTTGTTACATATCACACTATAATAAACATATCATGCTATATATACAGAGGGAGTGTGTAGCATTAATTCTTAAATCATGTTTAAGAGCAGTTGGAGAGAAACAAGACTTCAGAATGCATTTGCATTTATCAACAGGTTCTCCTAAAACTGTTGTCCAGTCCACTAGTTAGTAAATGCCATCTATTTAGTAGTTAGTAGCAGCACCAACATATTGCACCTGCAAACAATTAAAGGTGGCAGATGTTTCTAGTTCCCAGATGACAGAAATCTATCATCGTTCTTACCATTCTCAGTAGACTTCTTAGAGGAAAGCTGGCAGATGCAAGAATCTCAAATAAAAATATAAAAGCAGGTTATAGCATTTTTATCTTTACAAGGAGTTATAAAATATCCCCAAACATGTTGGGGGAGGAGGAAGAAAAGACTGTCTGAACACTTTACAGAGACATAATAGTATGAAGTCCCAGAAGTTTCCTGGATACCATCCCAACTTTAATTCTTCCATTGCAAGTTACTTATAATAAGCTGTCTGTTCCACCTTCTAAGTTTTCGGCGCGCCAGTTGGTAAGAAGCTCTGCAACTGCAGTCATACATTCACACAATTTGCTCAATGTTGATTTATTTAGAAGTTTATAGTTGCAGATTAAAGGACAGCTCTGGATCCGTCACAAGGGGGCCCCTCGTGATGAAACATAGTCATCACTGAAGGACTTGCCCTTGTGGAAAGTTCCAACAGATCCTTCTGAGTTTTGGTGAGGGGTGAAAAATCACTTCTGAATTTATTTATTTATTTTTCTTTGGTAAGTAAATCTTGCTCTCATTGAAAGAGATTCACATCATCTCTTCTCACTTCTTGTATTCCCAGGATGTTAGGCTGTTAGATAAACAAAAGTGCTGCCATGCCCATATTAAGAGTTTGGAAGGCAGTGGATGTTTGCCACCATAACAAGCAGAGAAATAGAAAGTTAATAAATTTTTATGCAGATGAGGACTGATATGCTTTCCTGGAGGTTTTCAAGAAAAGATTGGACATCTGTTTATATGAGGTGGTATAGGAATCCCTGCCTTAGGCAGGGGGTTGGATTGATAGAACGTCCAGGTCTCTTCCAGCCCTGATTCTATGATCTGAAGGAAACAGCTTTTTATTCTGACCGAGGCTTCCCAAGAGCATGAAGCAACTCCTTGCCCCAACAAACAACCCTTTTATTAATTTACTGTGAATTCTGCTCATTCACATCCAGCAGTCTTTCAAGGGAGGATTTACAATCACTGACCTTATCTGGCTTAGAGAGCTGGCAGGCTGATATCTGCAAAACTTGGCAAGGAGTCTCGGAGAGTCACGAACCAATTAAGTGAACTAATTGTCTCCTGCAAACTCCACTCCCCTTTCCGTCCTTTTATTTCCTCTGGCCATTCATCATCCACCTGTGAACGTACTCCCAAATCGACCCCTGTTCTTTAGCTGTTCCCTTCGTCTGTCAACTCTGCGCATTCGCACACTGGGAACAGGCTCCAGCTGTTCATCTGCCTCACTGTTGTCTGACTCTGAAGGCAGCTGATAACTGGCATACAGCTCTGGCCCCCTCTCTGCCTCCAACACAGAGCCCTCATCAGAGCCTTCCCCAGACTCCAGGCCTGGCCCATGTTCCTCCCCAACCTCCTCACTGTCCGAAAGTTCTGCCAGCTCTGCTGGCCGCTGGCAGGCCACAACACTTTTCATATACAGAAGAAACTTTGCATGTAGGTATAAAGTGAGGTACTCTACAGTATGAATCAACACAATACCACCACCCCCATTCCAGTTGTCAAATTACATTTTCTAGACATGATTTCTTTGTGATTGCTAAAGGCCATTTCACAAAAATACTGAATTCCAAATTGGCAATTCTCATTTTAAACAAGGTCTGCAATAGTAGAGTGACAATTCAAAAAGCAGAGTTTGCTGCCATCTTCAGGTATAATCAACCAGGCAGCAGGAGTTTCAAAACGTACATTTGAGGAAATACACGATACACCCACACACTCATTTCCTGCGTGTCTTTAATAAACAAGGGCTCCATAACTTGAATCAGGTAGCTACAAAACTAAGCAGCTTCAAATTCTGACTGGCAGTGAAAGTAAAAGGGAGATAATCACCATCAGACATTTCTTTTCCATTTTGCCAGTGGAAATAATAAAGTGAATATAATTTGCCTGCGTGCTTGCAAGAGAAACGAGAAAATAGCGCTGGAGTGATTCAGACACCCTTGTATGCCTCATAGACAATGAATGAAATGTTTGGGTTTTGATGAAGAGTAAAAAAAAATCACTCCCAAAACCACACAATAGACCTCTTTGTTTTGGTGGGCCTGCTTAGTGACACTAAATAACATATGTGAGATTTCATCCGTGGCCAACTCCTGCACTGAAACCATGGACAGCGACTGTCAGAACATGTTGAGTTTTGAATAAAGTAGACTAATAATATGACTTTCTTTTCTTTGTTCTTCTTTTTCTTTCTCTCCTTTTGCTTTCCTTTCTCAAACATTTCTTTACAAATTGTAAGCAAACTAGGAAACAAATTTGGTTCATTTTGCCACCACCCTGTTCCTTTTAAATGATCTGGAAAATTGGAGAGGATGGTGGATGTAGCTCTAACTCTGAAGAGTCATCCCTCTTCAACACCGATCCTCCCTGTAAGTAAATGAATATTTGTATTTAACTTGGCACGCCAAGTGGTATAGCATTGCTACTCAACTTTCTAGGTCAGGGGTAGTCAAAATCAATTTCACTGAAGACCGCATCAGAGCTGTGGTTTACCTCGGGGGCTCAGGGGGCGTGGTTGGCTGGCTGGGTGTGGCCAATTGGATGGGCATGACCAGCTTGATGCCACTTACTGGGTGTGGCTGACTGGGTGGGCGTGGAGAGGTTGACGCCACTCCCCAAACTGCTGGCATGTTTCCTCTTCGCATTGGGTAGACTGGGCTAAAGGCACACTGGCATGACATTTCCTCTTCACATTGGGTAAAGCAGGCTGAAGCGACATGGGCCCTTACATTTTCCAGGATGGTCTCACAGGCCGGTTTTGGCCCACAGGCCTTGTGTTTGACACCCCTGTTCTAGGTAATTTACAATACTGTAATGCTTCACAATTTATTCTTTAGAACACAACCATGTGTTCAATAGATGTGCTGGACTACGACACCCAGCATTCCCAGACAGCATTGCTGACTCCCTTGCCTGATTCGTTATAGAACTTCAGCTGCTCTAAATGCTTACCTCATTTCAGAATCTATTTTGAAAGGCATCCAGGGTAGGCTAAATTTAAGATTAGGTCATGTCTGCACGCAAAAGCACTATCAACAGCCCAGGCATGAAATCCTCTTATCTCTGCTACCAATTCAGCAGTGGGAGCATGCGCAGTGTGCATGATGACGTCTGGGTGGGTGGGTGGAGCCTTGTACCACTGCCACTCCCGGTTCGCCCGAACTGGTGCGAGCCAGTAGAATACCACCTCTGCAACAGCCTCTCAGTTGCAAAGTTCTCTTTGAGCAGCCTTCCTTCCCTGGTGCCCCAGTGGAAAGTCCATGCCTTCTGCCTTTGGCTGGTGAAATCTACTTTTTTCATCTCTACAACCCAGAAAGGGTCAGTAAATAAAATTGTGAATGTGGAAACAAGATGTGCCAACTCATTTTCTATACAAACATCCATTCCTAGCTAACTTTCCTCTTCATCCACACTTTCTTAATTTCAGCATCCCAATTTAGTGGGCTGTTGTGAAATGCTTGGGAGTCAGAAACTCTTGCTGTTTTATTTCCAATACCCAAACACGGTCTAGCTCTAGCATATCAGAGTTTCCTTTTTGCCTGCTCCAAGGATAAACACTGCATTCGTTAGCTCTAAAGGGACCTGGTTATTTTATTTTTACGCTTTTTAATTATTTTTTACTGAATCTTTGTATATTTAATATTAGTGGGGTATGCATGCGGAGAATGTTAGGTCGGTATGTATGGGGGGATTGAGAGTGCGGCCTGGTGCCCCCTCCACTGAGTGCAGAAGCAGAAGTGGATGGGGGCCCAGATCCGCCTCTCGTCCCAGAATGGGTGGTATGAATGGCCTGCCGGGGAGAATGGAGGCCATGAGAGGGGAAGTGGGGCCTACGGGTGCGGGGATGGGCCGGTGCATTCCGGTCATAGTTGGGAGAGGCAGGTTTGACGGGAGTTATAGGGCTAGCCATTACCGGGGAAGGAGGGTTCGCTATGTTACAGCGATCCCCCCTTCCGGCCCTGTTAGCTTCATTCCAGGACCAGATGGCGAGAGTTGTCAGAACCCTGGTCTCAGGCTGCTGTTGCTAAATGCCAGGTCTGTGGTTCATAAAGCTCCCCTCGTCCGGGACCTAATGTTAGACGAGGGGGCAGACCTGGCATGTATTACTGAAACCTGGCTGGGCCATGAGTGAGGAGTCCCCCTCACTGAAATGTGCCCAGAAGGGTTTCGGGTGCTCCACCACTCACGACACCAGAAAGGGGTGGGGGAGTGGCAGTCATCATCCGAGAGTCATTAGTTCCTCGTACGATCCCTACTCCGGAGATTGTCGGGTGTGAGTCCCTTCTGGTGAAGTTGGACCTTGGGGGTCAAGTGGGGTTACTAACGTACCTACCTCCCAACTGCGTTACAACAGCCCTGCCTGTGCTCCTTGAGTCAGTAGCCGAGCTGGCGGTTGAGTTCCCCAGACTTATAGTGCTGGGGGACTTCAACCTGTCGTCGCTCGGTGAACGCTCTGATGCAGCACAGGAGTTCATGGCTTCCATGACGGCCATGGATTTGACCCAAGTAATTCAGGGTCCGACTCATACAGCGGGTCACACGCTCGACCTTGTTTTTCTCTCAGAGCAGTGGAGATGTGATCTAGATTTGAGGGGCATTAAGATCTTGCCCTTGTCATGGTCAGATCACTTCCTATTGAGGCTCGACTTTCGGAAACCAATCCCCCACTGTAGGGAGGTGGAACTGATTAGGTGGTTCCGCCCCAGGTGCCTGATGGACCCGATGGGATTTCAGATGGCACTTGATGAGATACCTGACTCTCTGGCCCACAGTCCGGTGTAGTCCTTGGTTGCTGCTTGGAATATAGCGGCAGCGGAGACTCTAAACTGGATTGCGCCTTTACGCCTCTCCGCGGCAGTGGATCCAGGAGGGCTCCTTGGTTTACCGAGGAACTCTGGGAGATGAAGTGCCAAAAGAGACGCCTAGAGTGACGCTGGAGGGCTAGTAACTCTGAATCCGACCGAACACAATTAAGAGCCTTTATTAGGACTTGTCTAGTGGCGATATGGGCGGCAAAATGTGCGCATTTTTCTGCTCTTATTACATACGCAGAATCGTGCCCAGCCGCCCTGTTTAGGATAGCCCACTCCCTCTTGAAAGGGATACGGACGAACCTCTACAGGGTAGAGCTGAGAAATTTGTTCACTTTCTGTCGGATAAAATCGCTCGGATTCGGACGGACCTGGACTCCACTTGGACGGTACCAGCCGAGGTACCGGGGGAAGGTCTTGATCGGATTTTATGGAGCAAGTTTCAATGTCGCTCCTGAGGAAGTGGACAAGGCCATGGGAGCGGTGAGTGCCTCCACCTGTTTACTGGACCCGTGTCCATCCTGGCTGGTCTCATCCAGCAGGGAGGTGACACATGGCTGGCTCCAGAGGATTGTTAACATCTCTCTTCGGGAGGGATCCTTCCCGCACCCCCTAAAGGATACGGTGGTGAGACCCCTCCTTAAGAAACCGTCCCTGGATCCAGCCATTTTGAACAACTATCACCCAGTCTCCAACTTCCCCTTCGTGGGGAAGATTGTCGAGAAGGTGGTGGCCTTTCAACTCCGATGGACCTTGGATGAAACAGATTATCTGGAACCCTTTCAGTCAGGTTTCAGGCCTGGTTATGGCACCGAAACTGCTTTGGTCGTGCTGATCGGTGATCTCTGGCTGGCCAGGGATAGAGGACACTCCTCTATCCTAGTGCTTCTTGACCTCTCAGCGGCCTTCCATACCATCGACCATGGTATCCTTCTGCGACAGTTACGGGAGGTGGAAGTGGGAGGCACCGTCCTAAGGTGGTTCTCCTCCTACCTCTCAGACAGGTCGCAGTCGGTGTTGGTTGGGGGACAGAGATCGACCCCTAGGCCCCTCAAATATGTGGTGCTGCAGGGTTCGGTCCTGTCCCCCCCCTCCTATTTAATATCTACATGAAGCCGCTGGGTGAGATCATATGCCGGCAAGGGATCAAATACCATCAATACGTGGATGACACTCAATTGTATCTGTCCGCCCCGTGCCAACTCAGCGAAGCAGTTGAAGTGATGTGCCAGTGCCTGGAGGCTGTCAGGGTCTGGATGGGAGCGAACAAGCTTGCACTCAATCCAGACAAGACCAAGTGGCTATTGATGTTGCCCCCCAAGGATGGTCCAGACATTCCACCTCTTAGCCTGGGGGGTGAAGTTATACACCCCTCGAAGAGGGCCCGCAATTTGGTGTCCTCCTGGATCCACAGCTGATGTTAGAACACCATTTATCGGCTGTGACCAGGGGGGCATCTGCCCAGGTCCGCCTGGTGCACCAGTTGCGGCCCTATCTGGACCAGGAGGCACTTCGAATGGTCACTCACACCCTCATCGCCTCAAGACTGGATTACTGTAACGCACTCTACATGGGGCTGCCCCTGAAGAATGTTCGAAGACTGCAGTTGGTCCAGAATGCAGCCGCGCGAGCGATAATGGGTGTACCTAGATACACCCATGTTACACCTATCCTCCGCGAGCTGCACTGGCTCCCCATTGGTCTCCGGACCCGCTTCAAGATGCTAGTCGTTACTTTTAAAGCCCTACATGGTATTGGACCTGGCTACCTGACAGAACGCCTCCTGCCATTCACCTCCCAACGACCAATAAGATCACACAGGTTGGGCCTCCTCCGGGTGCCGTTGACTGGACAATGCTGGCTGGCGGCTCCCCGAGGGAGGGCCTTCTCTGTAGCTGCACCAGCCTTGTGGAACGAGCTACCCGCCGAGATCTGGACCCTCACCACTCTCCCGGCCTTCCGTAAAGCAACTAAGACCTGGCTGTTCCGGCAGGCATGGGGCTGTTGATGAATATCCAGCTCCATTTGATTGAATGGATGCTAGATTAATTTTAACAATTGTATTTTTAAAATTTTTATATGTTTTTACTTTTGTTGTGAGCCGCTCAGAGTCCCAAGGGAGTGGGTGGCATACAGATCTTATTAAAGTTACAAAGTTACAAATTTTCTTGGCTGAGTGGGAAACTTCCCGCTTCCTTCTTGCAACTGTGCATTTTATTTAGTTTAATTACATAGAATAGCCCTGAAATGTTCTAAGACTTCAACAATTATCTTAATTTTTTTATATACAAGATGGCATTTTATTTAGTTTAATTACATAGAATAGCCCTGAAATGTTCTAAGACTTCAACAATTATCTTAGTTTTTTTATATACAAAATCCCATCATCAGACAAGTCTGCACATGTTGAAAAGCTCATCATTTCTGTATCATATTTTTAATATCATATAATTATTTAAAGAAAATAGACATCTTTCAGTATAAGGTGCAAATCAGGAAGAGTTACGTCCAACACTGGACTTCATCCTGCCTACATCCTCCATAGCTATTAAGAATTGCTTAGACCCACCTCAATGTATTATTCCCCCCCCCCTCCCCAACAATAGGAAAAAACCTAGGATTGGCTGGCAATAACCTCATGCAAAAACATTGCTGCTTGGATTCCAAATTAGTTCAATCTCATTATCCTTGTTTGCCCAGCTACAAGAAGACCTTCATATGATTTTGATTTTGCAAATTCAAAGAGACTGCTGAGATTATCTGGCCCCTAACCAGCAAGAGTTGGAATCTTTTTTCTTCTTCTTTTTTTGGTGCAAGACAGTTCTCAGAACACAAAATTTGCCTAACTGTCGGCAGAGGAACACAAGCAGACAAAGATGAATGTGAGCCAGAGGTGAGTTCAATGTTTATTTGCTGCAGGTGTTCTGTGCTAAATCACAAAGTGGTGGGAAATAAAAGTTCCAAACTAGCCCTGAAAAACAGATTCAAAATGAAACTATAACCCAACTGCCTGACTTGTAATAGCTTTTACTCTTCCCCCATTTCCCCCGTGTGCTACAGCAATATGCAGGAATCCTGCCGTGTTTCATAAAAACAATCTTTAAAACAAATACAAAATAATCTCCAGGGGAAAGAAATCTGTACAGAGAGTATCTACATCTCAAGATAAATAGACTGATACAGCGGTGGGTTAGGAGGCTTGGAGAACTGTGTGAAGAATCGAGAGTTCCCCCAAAGCTTTGCAAGGGAAAGCAGCCTTCTTTGTGGCTACCCTTCTCACCTACCCACCCCACAAACAGAGTTGCAAACATTAGCCAGCAAAGCACACCCGCTCCAAATCCCTCATCTCCAACCAGTCACTTGTGCTTCACTCGAGGTCAAGAACTACTGCTTCTACTGGCCACCTCAGTTGAACTCATCCCTGCCAAAAAAAGAACTGCAACAGAACTGATCAGAAAGACAACACTCAAGGTGTGTGTGCTCTACCGTTCCTTATTATCGGAAGTCCCCCCCTCCCCTTCTTCCTTAAATGCTGCTATTCTGAGCTATTATTCCAATGCTAAATAAAACAGAGGGTGGAGATTTCACAGCCAGCAGCTGCGTGGGGCAGTCCCCACCAACTGTTGGCAAAGGTCTTCCTGCAAAGCATCAATACTAACCACACAATCCGCCTGCCTGCTTCTGCAAGTCTGTGAACTGGCTTGCAGCAATAACAAGAACCCCCTAAAGTAGGTGCCCTCTAGAATGAGGGCAGTGGAGATCCTGGAGGTGGCAGCCTTGCCCTAGGCCCCCTCATCCAGGTGTTGGAGCAGACATCTTGATTGCTCAATACTCCTAATGATTAATTATAAAAAAAGTGAAAGAGGATCCCCAGCTAACCATGCCTAACAGACCCCATGGCTGAATCGCTTTGGGAATGGAAGCCACCAATCTTGCTTGACTAAAAAATAAAAAAATAAAGGCAATAGGAGGTGTGTCTCTGGAATCTCTAGGCTTCAAAGCTAGCATGTCTGCTCTATAGATCAATGTATGCCTTTAAAGGTCTGTGGTCCACTCCTGGTGCTTGGGCTTTAGAAAGTAGCAACGGCAACTTAAAATAGAGCTGCATCCCCTTAGGGGTGCGTACTGCGTGATGCGCTCTACCTCTCCATTAAGCTCACACAATGAACAATTAAACTATGATAGCCCCCAAAGACTCCAACCGCTTTCTCTTCTGGTCAACTGGACTGCAGAAGATGCCGTTGGGATTCAGGTTGCCAAGATAAGAAGCTGGCATTCTTCCCCAAGAAAGAAGTTAGTGAGTGGGTGGCTGCCGTCCGCTTAGTGCCCCCGCCCCTTCTTCCTGCTCCCAAACAGGAAAAGAATAGCAAAAGCTGAAGCTGGGCTCCTGAAGGCAGCAATAGAGAGCAGACAGTCTAGGGCAGCCTCTCGTTTCCCCCACTCTGGTGGAGATGAAGAGGCATCCCCTGCCAAGGTCACCACCATAGAGTTAGACCAGGGGACTAATGCCGCTTGGTGGAGGAAACCTTCTTCTTGCGTGCCGCAAGCATCTCGTAGAAAGGGTCCCGGCTGATTGCAGCTCTGAAGAGAGAAAAATGGGGGGGGGAGAGATAATTAAACTCTTAGTCAGCTTCTCAGGAGGACTTAAATCACAGGAGCTTAGAATGGCTTCAACTTCTTTTCTGACTCTTTTAAGGAAAGCTGCCTTCACCGCCCATTCTCCTACCTAACAAGGAGATCTCCAGATCTTAACCCCACAGAAAACCTTTGGAGGGAATTGAAAGTCCATGTTGCCCAGCGACAGCCCCAAAACATCACTGCTCTAGAGGAGATCTGCATGGTGGAATGGGCCAACATACCAGCAACAGTGTGTGCCAACCTTGTGAAGACTTACAGAAAACGTTTGACCTCTGTCATTGCCAACAAAGGATATATAACAAAGTATTGAGATGAACTTTTGATATTGACCAAATACTTATTTTCCACCATAATTTGCAAAAAAATTCTTTCCAAATCAGACAATGTGATTGTTGGATTTGTTTTCTCATTTTGTCTTTCATAGTTGAGGTCTACCTATGATGTCAATTACAGGCCTTTCTCATCTTTTTAAGTGGGAGAATTTGCACAATTGGTGGCTGACTAAATATTTTTTTGCCCCACTGAAAATGTAAATCGTACTTAAAATTGCAAATCGTAATCAAGAGAATAAAGGAGAAAATGTGCAGCTCAGGGTACACTGTGAATTTGGTTGTTTTCTTGCAGACGTTTCATTACCTAAACTAGTAACATCATCAGTGCTGTTGATGTTATTTTGGGTAATAAAACACCTGCAAGAAAACAACTAAGCTCAGAGAGCACCAAGGACACCTAAACGTGAGCTGGTTACCCAAATTTAGATCATGTGGGCGCAGGAGTGGGGTAATAGCCATAAGTTTTAATTTAAGTCGTAACCATAACCAACTTTTTTTGGGAGCTGTCATTAATTCAAAATGTCATTGAGCAAACGGTTGTAAGTCAAGGACCACTTGTATCCCTACAAGTCTAGTGACAAAGTTTACCCTGTTTCCATGAAAATAAGCCCTCCCTGATAATAAGCCCAATCGGGCTTTTGAGCGCATGCACTAAGATAAACCCTCCGTGAAAATGTTGCAACACAGCAGCAGCCATGAGGTAACCAAGCTTGCCTCCTCCTGCACTTCAAAAATAATAAGACCTCCCCCAAAATAAGGCCAGGGGCCTATTTCGGGGGTCAAAAGAAAATAAGATCCTGTCTTATGTTCAGAAAAACGGTAGCAAAAACCTAATGCTGCTCCTCTCTCCCCAATTTCAGGTTCTTCTTTGGCAAGAGATTTATACTTCCTCTTCCTGCTTCCCTATCAAAAATTTGAATTATACACACAAAGTTCTAGCAAATTGCCATATTGCTTCAAACCCTGGCCATTCCCTTCTTCTGTCTCACTTGATGCATTTGATCCACTCGTCCTTCTCTTCTGTCGTGGGTGCCGAGATGCGGTACACAGTGTGGTTTCCTTCAACCACACGTCCGTCTGCCTCCGTCTTACATGCTTTGATGACCTGGTCCTTGTTGTCAGGGATATACAGTTCAAAGCAGTTCTGCAAGAAGAACAGGTCAAAACTTATTGCTTCATTGAAGACGGAAGTCAGAAGTGTCAACACACAGAATGCAGTTGACAGAAAAGTCACAAGTTTTCTGCAGCAAATATCAGTTCCGTAAACCAACTTCTATTAACTGAAGTAGGAAGATATTAATTCAGTTTCCAATGTCATCCAAAATGATAAATCATGACTACCAATTAAACCATCAGTATTAATCTTGAATCAATCACTTTATTGCAAAACTGGTCGTATTAATTTCCAAATTCAGTTGAAACAGGAAAATATGGTTAAAAGGCTTCCCAGTTTGATTGTTCCTCTGTTGGAGGCCTGAACAAAAGAAAACTGGTAGGCAAGTGTCTTCATCTATTCTTTTATTAAGCCAAAGTCAAGTTATAGCAATTTATAGAAATGTTAAGGTGGCACCTACATCCTAGCTCAGATACGACAAAGTTCATCTTGACTGGGCAACAATTTCAGGATAGCACCAGGGGTGGGCTTCCAGGAGTTTGCAGGGGTTTGGGAGAACATCCAGTTAAGATTCAGTACAGTTCAGAGAACCCCCAAATCCCACTCCTGGCTGACCCCGCCCACCCCACTCCTCCCCTCCCAAGAGTCCCCACACAGCCCATTTTGGATGCAGGTAAGTGCAGGGCTCACACGGAGACTCAGGGAGGGTGAAAAATGGGTGTATCGGAAGTTGGGAAGGCCAGAAATGGGTCTGTTTCTGGCCTCCAGAGGGCCTCTGGAGCCTGTGGAGGCCATTTTCCGCCCTCCTGGAACCTCAAGGTAAGCCTCTGGAGCCCAGGAAGGGCAAAAAAACCCCCAAACATGGTGCAGAAGGCCAACTAAGCCACGCCTGCCCAGCAACCGGGCAGAGAACCCCTTGCTAAAATTTTGAAGCCCACCCCTGGATAGCGTATATCAGAGTTGTCCATGCTTCAGAAATCATTTGGAATGCTGGGGAACATGAGCAGATCACCTCCTTAAGGTAACTTAAATCTTTTTTCAGGCTACTGTGCACACCTGGAAAAGATACAACCACATTAAAGAAGTGCTTCCTATTTATTTATTTATTCACATTTTTGAACTGCCCAATCTCCCTCCGAGAAGCACCTTTTTAAGAAACAGTGTTAAGCTATTAAAATAGTTTTTACCTGCTGGGATGAAGGAGGAAGTTATTTATTTTTTCTTTCTCTTTCTGTTTTTTTACACACCTAGTTTTTCTTTTCTTTGTAATGTTTTTTTTTCATAGATGCTTATCTTTTATATGTATAATTCTTGGTGTTATTTGTATTAAGGAAGTATTTCTCCTTTGTATTAAAGAAGTACTGTTCCCTTATGATTCAAAAAACCTCTTCCAAATCACTTTTGAAGCAAGGACAGCCTCAGTTAATGGTTTGTGCACTAAAATAAAATATTCTAAAAAACAAACAAACGCCGATCATCTTAAGAAATCAACTGATCAAGATCTATTGTAAAATAGATCAAAGGCAGCAAGGAGGACTTGAAAATGTCGTGGGAAAGACCTGGTCAATTCTCAGAAAACTATTTTTTTCCTCTGTGGGATTTCCCTCATCTCAGTGCTTTGGGGGTGTCACACGTAATTTTCCTTCTCTCACTGAGTAATAGAAACAGAAACAATTCTGCAATGTGGGTAAGCCTGCTTAATAACTCATATTTCAAGGTTACTCCCACTTTTCTTGAATTCCCTCTCATTTTCTTTCAAAGCATGTAGAAGGGCAACAAATGGGGCTTGGGAGTTTTCTTGGGGGGTTCATTTTGGTTTTGAATAATGATCTCCCCATCTTGGTGCATATACTAGAACAGCAATGGCGAACTTTTTCGGCACTGAGTGCCCAAACTGGAACGTATCAGCATGCGTGTATATGTGCGCGCTGAAGTGTTGGAAACATGAAGACCAGCTGGCTGTCATGCACATGCCTGTTTTTTCACCATTTTGGGGGCTGTTTTCATGCTGGTTTTCGGGACGTTTTTGACCCAAAAACCAGCCTGAAAACAGCCCGAAGGGGCCTGGGTTTTGTTCATTTTTCAGGCTGTTTTCCGGTGCTCCAGCGCCCATGAAAACCCGCATGCGTGCCGGAAATCAGAACAGTAGCTGGTGACGGCACACATGCCCACAGAGAGGGCTCTGCATGCCACCTCTAGCGCATGTGCCATAGGTTCACCATCCCAGTACTAGAACTTTCATTTTGCTTCCCACAAGAAACTATGCTTTCAACTTTTAGTAACCATAGTAACATAATTAAAACAAAACAAAAAGGAACAACACAGTCTCCAGGATTAGAATGACTCACCGGTTTCTTAGAATCTTCCACTTCACGGATGCTTAGATTCTCCAGTGGAATAATGCCTCTCGGTTCCTTGTCCTACAAGATAGTCAGATTTGAATCCATAAATTATCTTCTCAGTTGTAGACATGTTACAAATGTTTATTCATCACAAAGTTAAGTGGGGAAAAACCTCCTCTCTTAGACAAATATATCTAGACAGATGCTTTAAAGACAAAACTTTCAGTGAGGAGGCCAAAGGCATATATCATAATAAAGTAAGGGGAAAATGGCATGAAAAAGGCCAACAAATATATTGGGGTACAGTTTTCTGGTTTTCATTGTGGTATTTGTTCCAATAGTGAAGATTTCAGGACAACAGTTTATGCTATTGTGTTTCCCGCAAAATAAGACAGGGTCTTATTTTCTTTTGACCCCCAAAATAAGCCCTTGGCCTTATTTTGGGGGAGGTCTTATTATTTTTTAGGTGCAGGAGGCGGCGAGCATGGTCACCTCAGGGCTGCTGCTGTGTTGCAATATTTTCAGGGAGGGCTTATTTTAGAGCATGCGTTCAAAAGCCTGATTGGGCTTATTATCCGGGGAGGTCCTATTTTCAAGGAAACAGGGTAAACACTCCAATCTTATGTTAACACAAGAATTCACATTTAGAGTAGCCCTTGGGTTGTACTTGGATGCATCTGCACAAATGGTAACAACCTGAGACACTCACCGTGGTGTACTCAAAGTAGTAGAGGCAGTTGTCTGTCAGGATGAACCAGCGTCGCTTCCACGTCTTCACTCGGCCACCTGCACAAGGGAGAAGCAAGCTTGACAATGCGTGCCCAGGCCAAAAAGCTGGCTCTGGACACAAGAGCAGCTAAGGCAAAGCCTATGGGCACAACAGACAGTAGCCGAGCACATGGTTGTCAAGAGCGCAAGCAGAGCCAGCCCCACACCAGAGCAGCAGGTGGCTTCCAGCTGAGCACAACAGCTTGGGGGAAGGAGAAAACGTTGCATTGGTCAACCCTATTATATGCTACCGAACAAGCCTGTGTCTGCTCTGCACAAGGATGGAGAAGAGGCAACAGATTTCCACTAAGATAGAATTGCTATGAGTAAAGTCTATATTTTAGCCAGATCCTCAGATGAAGCTGCTCTCTAGGATTCCACTTGAGCCTGGAAAGCCAAATCTATACCACCCTCTCACCTCTTTTTTATTACAGGTGAAAGAAGAGGGAATTATTTACACTGCATGATAATTTGGCAGCCAGGAAACAGCCTTTTTGATCTTGATGCTCTCACCCCATGAGATACCATTGTATTTTAAGATACAATAAGCTACGCTAAGGGAAAAGTCCTTGATCAAAATGGGTGACAGGAATAGCTATGCCCACCCCACTTGCCTTCAAGATGCAATAAGGATTTTGGATTTGTGAAACATTACTTGTGCCCCATGCAGAAAAAAGAAAGCATGCTAAAGGGCCTGATATTTGAATTTGCTCTTAGCTTATTCTTTCAACTCCATGCCTTCTAAATGACTATCTCAGACCTATGATTCCTATTTTCCCAGCTTAAGACAGCGGTCCAAATTACCCAAAGGGTACCAGGTGAACAAACATTATCCTATGTAAACAGGATATTTTCAGATGAGATTTCCCCAATAGATAGGGGATAGGTCTACAAGGGAGTTGGCTCAAATTAACACCTATTAGGGCTATGTACCGTATTTTTCAGAGTATAAGACACACCTTTTTCCCTCAAAAAAGGGGCTGAAAATCTGTGTCCATATTATACACTGAATACAGCATTCCTTTTCCCTCCTGAAACCCCACCCCCTTCACCAAAATGGCCGTGTATAGCTTGTAGGAGGCCTTCAGAGAGCTCCTGGGGACTGGGGAGGGCAGAAATGAGCAAAAAACGGACCACTTTTTGCTCAATTTTGCCCCCCCAGCCCCCAGGAGCACTCTATAAGCTTCCTAATGCCCTTTTTTGACAAAAAACAGGTCTGTTTTTGTGAAAAACAGGCTGTTTTGGGGAGGTTTGCAGAGTGCAAAAACTTTTTTTTTAGTTTGCCTCTTCAAAACCTTGGTGCGTCTTATACTCTGAAAAATACAGTATATAGCGATCTCCTTTCTTTTTCCCAATACTAAGTTCCTCACAGGTAAAACAACCTGGCTTTGCCAGTTGCTAAACAACCTTTTTACTCCCAGTGTGTTTCAGACATTTATCCTTCTGTTTATCCAAAGCAGAAGCTCGGTGGAAAAGACATAAATCCTGTCAGTTTATTTCATGGCAATTGATTCTTTCTGGATTTTCTCCCCTTTTCCCCAACTAAACTGTGCCCACAATTAGCCAAAGGTTTTTTTCCCGGAAGTCAACTCAATGTCAATAAGAAGCCTCAGATGCAGGGAAGCACATTACTTTTGGCAAATTGTGACAAACATTTAAAAAAACCGACCTCGGGTTTTGTCAGAGATTCAGAAACTGTGAAGGAATCGGTACAAATGGGTACTATTCTGAACAGTTACTTCCCAGAGGGACTACCAAGATCACTTCCATCCACAACTGCCTGCCTTCACTCATTAAAGGACGGAGGTTTGCACAGCCCCCTTGGGCTGGTCTAGCCAGTTTATGCAAGGGGGAGGGGGTATCCTGTGGTTCCAAGAGGCAGATCAAAGTTGAGAAGTGAAGAGGCAAGATCAGCTCAATCAGCAGGGGCTACTCTGGCACATCCAGAAGAGTAGAGTTGAGCTAACCAGAAATTACCAGGAGCAAAAATATAAAGACCCACTCAGGGAGATTCTTACGCCACATATAGGCACACACAAACAACAAGACTTCATTCAAGCAACATAAAAACAAAAAACAGAAAGAAAGGGACAATGGTGGGTGGAAGAAGCCAATTGCTCCAGATAACGCCTGCTACAGTCCCCAAGGAACCTGGAAAGTTTCAACTGTTGTGAGCCCCTCTAACCATGGAATGACCAACTTCATCGCAAGTCAATATATTACAGAAAGACAAAGAACCGATTGGTAAACTCAGCAAGTCTCCAGTTGTATCCTCACAAGTATTTGGCAGTAGTGTTTTGCCCATTTCATTTCACTGTAGACCAAGCTCAGCAGGGTGGACAAACAACTTGTGCAAGCAGAAGACAACTTCCAGAAGAGCCCACCAGAAAAGAATGCGGTGAGCTGGCTTCTAAGGAACCCTAGGCCAGCCACCTTTAAACTGAGGCTTTTATTCAACCGGAAGAGAAGTGAATTGTCCACCATGATATTAAAACTAAGACCAACAATTGAGGATCAGGGCCTTGGATGAAGATGATGATTAAAGTTTTTTTGATGTATTTGTCCCAAACTGTGAACTGAAAAGCAAAATGTGAAAAGCTCTGTCATTTCACCTCCCCTCCTTTTTCTCTTAAAAGTTCTTAAGTGAAGCTCTTGTTTCAGGATGGTAGACTTACAAGTGTCAATTTCAAAACATCTTTGAATTTGGGTGAATATGTAAATAAACTCTAGAATTCCAGTGAATAATTAGAGGGACATAAACCTCCAGGAGGTTTCAGCCATCATTTTCCAACTTTTATCTTTTGACAATTGAACAACTGTAAGTGTAAAACAGCTGAATATTCAAGAAACACCCTCGCTTCAGAGAATTCCAATTTGCTGCCATATTTATAACTAAGAAATGCTGAGGGAACAGTATTATATCTGAAATGTTACAAGCTAATAACTTATAGAATAATAACTGACAGGGTTATTAAAATCCCAAAGAGCTCCTTGCTGTCAACTATTGTTCATCCTGATTTTCAATTCAGACGTGGCAACTTTAATGGTTGGGGTATATTTTTAATGGCCTAGGGCAGGGGCGTCAAACTCGTGGTGTCACATTATCATGTGATGTATCACAACTTTTTCCCCCTTCACAAAACTGTGGGTGGGGGTGGCTAGCATATGACACATCCGGCGGCAGGCCACAAGTTTGACACACCTGGCCTAGGGAGATTCCTACAATAAAGGAAACACCTGCGTTGCTTTTAGTTACAAACTATTTTAACCCCTCCCGGTTACAAATCACTGAATAATACAATTATAGCTAATGCTAATATTATATGATTAACAAATGATGGATTCCATCCATTCAGCTACAAATTCATTGGGTGGCATTAATCAAGCCTCTGCCTTCTTCAACTAGGCATCTCCAGGTATGATGATACTTTAATAACCATGCAGGCTAAAAATTACAGGGTTCGGGAAGGTTCCGATCAGGGGTGGGTTCTGGCTGGCTTTACTGCAAGTTTGCTCACGCATGCACGCTTTGTGCAGTTCAATGAAAATTGAACTCAAAAACAAAATAGCGACAGCAGCGAGCAGTCTGCCATACCACTACCTGTTCGGCCAAACCAGTAAGAACCCACCTCTGGTTCCAATCCTGTTCTTATTCCAAGTCCATAAAATAGAAAGGATAACCTATTTACAGATTTATTGTAAATATCAGAAAAGGGATTGTTAAAAAGTGACATCCATAAATTGATCAGTAAGTTAACCAATTGAAAAAAAGAACCTTTATTATGCGTGGTGAATTCTAGTCAGTTGGAGTAGCACTAAACCAAAAACCTGAATGTAATAAGAGATAGGATCACGATCTTCTCTCCTCTGATCCAGTTGGATATTCTGATCCTGTGCCATCCCAACTAACTAGAAGCTCTCTCATATATAATTAAGAGAAGGTTCTTCTTCTCTGTTCCACACAGGACCAGAGCATGGCTAATTCATTGCCACAATCAATTAAACAACTAATATTTTATTATTCCTTTTCACACTGGCAGCATTTTTGTTTTGTTTAGTGCCCCTGGATGAAAATTACATATTACCAATAGGGATTCTGCATTTAAATCTGCTCTCATTCATTAATTGTTTCCATTTTCTTTGCTTTTTTTAAATGACAAGCAGGAAATATGAACGGGCTCCTCTTAAAAGTATCCTCACAGTGATACTTTTCCTATCTGAAAGTAATGGGAGGGGGTTAATTAACAGAAGATATTTTAGATTTAAGCAAAAATACGCACTATTCTAGGGCCTTGGGCGAGAGCTTGTCCCAAAGGTGCTTTTTTCTGAGGCAACTGGATTTTGTTTTTTCTTTTGAAAATTGAAGGAAAATAAATCCTTCCATTCCCCACTATCCTGTCAGAGCTGAAGAAGCTTCTTGGCTGAGAAGCAAAACGTCTTCAAAAGAAAAAACAAGAAAGTCCAGTTGCCTCTAGAAAAAGTACCATTGGGACAACCATCACCTGGATGACTGAGAATTGCTAGACTTTTAAATGGAAAAGAGATTCATGATTCATCTTACAATCATTTTAAGTTCATCAGCTGTATGATGCAGGGTAGATGAAGGTTCATGATGGCACTACAATCATCAAGACTGAAGTATAGCATCTGGAAAAAGCCTCTTGAAGCAACTACATTGCTGTGAACTGCCCATTACCTAAGACTGGAATGGTATAACAATTGTGTTAAATACATAATTAATCTGTGGTATGCTAAGTGTAGCCGAAATACAACTCCCAGCAACTTCAAACTTAATGAGAAATGTTTTTTTTCCTGCAATATCTATCCCAGAACAGGTCAAACAACATTTTGGGGTTGGAAGTCATACTTTATTTTTAATTATTATTATTTTCAGCCTGTCAGCACCATAGGGAAAAATTTCAGTAATACTAAGGGCGAGGTTGAAAAAAAGAGAGAAGCTGACAATTGTGAGTTCTCCCCACTCTTTTTTTTAATGGGGTTGGAGATATTTAAATTTGCCCTCTTTCAATTCTTTCCTTTTTTTTAAAGTATTATTTAAAAATTAGTATTACTGAAAATATTATGCAGATATATCCATATTCTCTGCTATCAAATTGTAACCCTGAATACTTCCAAAGGGATGTGGGCTTCCTAAAGCAAGAGAAGCAACCTATTCCACAGGAGGAAGAGGGTTTTTTCCCCAAGCCCTATCATGCCCTTCCTACCGTGTTTTCCCCAAAATAAGACAGGGTCTTATTTTATTTTGACCCCTGAAATAAGTACTTGGCCTTATTTTTGGGGAGGTCTTATTATTTTTGGGAGGTGGCAAACATGGTCACCTCATGGCTACTGCATTGTTGCAATATTTTTGGAAAGGGCTTGTTTTTGGGGAGGGCTTTTTTTAGCACATGTACTCAAAAGCCTGATTGGCCTTATTATCCAGGGAGGTCTTATTTTCAGGGAAAGAGGGTAGCTCCTGTCCCCCTGGAAGCTCAAACCCACACCCAGGCCTAGTTTTGACAACACGAAATACTTCAGGACTTTAGAACTTGCCATACTCTCACAGAAGACATCCAGCAAGATCAATGTGAATTTTAGAAAAGCAGGATGAAGAGGATAGCTACCCGAATCATGGTTTGGGAAAGTCACTGCTCCATCTTCTCTCTCCGTTTCGTGCCTAGCAGAACACAAGCACTTCCTCTCCCCACCTCTGCCCCCCACCATCCCACGTCTCCCCCACCCCACCCCAGTTCCCCAGGGACTGTGCAGCCAATTAGCAATGGTGGCAACAATAGCAATACGAGAAACATCAGCAGCAAGTAAAAATAAAAGAGAACAGAAAAAACAAGCAAGCACTGCAGCACGGCCTCGGCCCCAGCAAAGCTAGCAAGGAGATATGGGGGTACGTACCTCCTGAAGTTTGGGGGCAGGGAAAGGCAGAGCCAAAATCATGGAAACATACAAATGAGGGAAAAAGAAAATTAAAAAACAAAGGACTAAAATTTGCCCTTCGTGCACATTTCAATTGCAGTCAGCAGTGGGCACCGCCCAAGCTAAACATTTTTGAGCAAAAGGGACAAAGGAGGGAGGGAGAGCTCTCCTTAAAGGGAGTCAACATATCTCCTACTTTAATACAAAAAAAAAAAAAAAAAAAGGACCGATACATTTTTGGGGCTACCAGCATGCCAAGGCCATGAATGCAGCAGCCGCTGGGATGCTTGATAGAAAGGTTCACCTCTCTGGATTAATTCTTGCCATTGGCCATATCATGAATGTGTTTGCCACACAAACAGTTGACTGAGGAGTTAGTGATTTTAGTACCAAGGCAGTGGTGGGGGTGTTAAAATGGCCTGGAGCCAGGAGACCTCTAGGAGTGGGATGGGAAGGGCAGCATGCATCATCAAGGGCCAAAGGATTCAGCCAAAGAACAGCCATATGTGGAGAAAACCAGGGTTATATCCCACACAGTCAAGGCCAGTGGGCCTACCTGATCCACCTTTGTTCTCCTGTTACCTCCACCTCCTTCAACCCTCCCCTCTGGAACACAGCAAAGAGGCCTCGTGTCTCCCTCTGGATGAATAATGGAAACCCCCTCCCAATTTTCCTGTCTCTACAGGGCAAACCTCAGTCTCCCCTTCTTTGCTGTGCTCTTAGCCACATTTTCCTGAATTGCACAATGCTGCAGTTCTCTTTTTTTAAATGATGTCACTGAATAGACATAATCATGACAATTCTAAAAAGATTTGACCTACAATGATGGGGATTGCAGAATTGGGTGTCAGGTACAATGTTGGGGTTCTTGGCATTAATACGGTCACAATTTGAGACATATTTTTTAAAACAGTTGCCATAGAAGTTGAAATGCAAACAACAAAACATTCTGCCTTTGGAACTGAAGTAAATTTGTTTCCTGAAATGGAATATTAAATGTTGAAAATTGCATTTCACTTCTAAATCCTCATTTCTTTTGTTTCAATCAACCTCTCTTGACTAGATGGCAAGAATCTACCCTAAACCATGGTCACTTCTATATCTAAGGGGAAGCACAAAAACAACTAATAATAGACATTGTCTTATTCTGATAGTCAATATGACTATAATTTTATGGATTCATCAAATTTATATAGCCACCCATCTTGCAGAAAGAAGGTGACAAAGTTGTGCTGTCCCTCAGTTGCCTCTACTTGCTTAACCTCCTCAATGTGAAGAACCTCTTTAGAACTGGGTCAGCATGTAGCCAACCAAACAGCCTTAAATTTTTATTCTGAGCCATAACAAACTCTAGTTCTTCTGCATATGCAGCTTAATAGTTCTGCCCAAATACTGCAGCTATTCTTCAAAATGTCAAGCGAGCTAAACATGCCGTGTTTTCCCGAAATTACGACATGTCCTGATAATAAGACCATGCCGTATTTTTCCTGTGGGCAAAAATATACACCCTCCCCCAATAATAAGCCCCCTGGACAACCTCCCCTACAGCCAGGCAGAGCGCCACTCACCAACCTAGCGATATCCCGAAGGCACAAAGCCACAGGAGCTGGGGGGACAAAGGCGCTCACATTGCTTGACGCCTTTGGGATACTGCTAGGTTGGTGGGTGGCACTGTGCCCAGCTGGAGCGGGGGGTTGCCGGGCAGCTGCTCTCATGAGCAGCTGCCCGGCAATGCCCCGCTTCAGCCGGGAAGAGCGCCACTCACTGATCCCAAAGGCGCTAAGCCACGTGGCGCTCTGCCCGGCTAGAAAGAGAGGTTGCACGAGCACTTGTTCTGCCTCCAGCTTGTGTGCCTCCCTGCCTCACCATGCCCAATTCTCCCTGAAGGGCTGGGCCAGGGCGCCGCAACCACCCCACTGCCACCGCCGCCGCCATGCTCCGAGCATAACCAGCTTCCATACTCCGGAGATCCGCTGCCGAGTCTTCCGAGCGGCCACTCCCAGAAGAGTGCCACATGGCTTAGCGTCTTTGGGATATTACTGGGTTGGTGAGTGGTGCTCTGCCTGGCTGGAAAAGGGCGTTGCTGGCAGCTGCTCATGAGCGTGGTCACCTCATGGCGGGTTTGTTGCGCTGCTGCGACAGCGCAACACAGCCGTTTGCCCCCTGGGCCCAGCTCTTCGGACGCCCACTTGCAAGAGAGCAGCCACCTGGCAACCCCAAACCAATAAGCCCTCCCCCGATAATAAGACCCAAGCAAAATTTGGGGGGGTCAAAAGAAAATAAGACCCTGTCTTATTTTCGGGGAAACACGGTGCTTGCTCAGAAGGCACTTTAAATTCCTTTCGTGCAGCTACTCCAAGTCCAGTGAAATATTTTTCAATACATTTTTAGGAATTGTAAAACTGAAAATGGAAGAGATTTCTGGTGTTTGCTGTGCAATTGAAAGCTATCAGATTTTCAACTGTGCGACTATTTAAACCAGGGGTCCCCAGACTTGGGAACTTTAAGACTTGTGGACTTCAACTCCCAGAATTCTCCAGCCAGCTATGGAGAATTCTGGGAGTTGAAGTCCACAAGTCTTAAAGTTCCCAAGTTTGAAGACCTCTGATTTAAATGGAATGCTTATTATTCATTGAGCAGACATGATACAGATAGACTACAGCTCCATCATCCTTTGGCTATAGAGGCTAGTTAGTGGAGAAGAAATTTTGAATCTAACTCCTAAAGCACCATAGCTTTTCTATTCCCATCACATGTCTGGATCATTTGCTAACGAGCTAAGACAAACCTTATTGCAATTACTGTAATTACAAAATGTATTAATCTTATATTATGATTATATAGGAAAATGTAGTTATTATGTGCACTTGCAGTAGTACTCAATTATATTACTACTGTACAACTACCGGTATGTATTACTGACACACTTATCAGTCTACTCTCCAGGTTCCATAATAGTTTTTTGCATGCCTTGATTGAAAGAAACAGAAGAAGAGGGGCAGAAAAAGTGTGGACTTAGAATCAGATCTTATTTTGGACATCAAAGCTAGATGAGTGTATGTCTTCTCTCTGGCTCAAAGCAAAGTATGAAAAGTTACATATGTAGAATAATTTCATGAATTTAATTCAGTTCAGATTCAGCAATTACAAGTTTGACTATTTAGGAGAATTCCATTTTCAGATTTGATTTTCAGATTTCAGGTGATTTAATATTCCTACAAGAGAGTGGGGGGGGGACCTAGGCAACCACCTGTTCCTTAAAGAAGCCCGGAAGATTTTTCGAGCCAAATCCTGGCAATTAAAAAAAAAACCAGGTTTGAGTAAACGTGAAGAGGGAGCCAAGAGCTGCAGAAGGAGAGCTGGTGAATGCATCCTAGTTTGACCTGTCAGTGAGTGCAGAGCTGCTATGCGTGCAGTGATGCCAGAGACGAGTCTGAAAAATGAAAGTGAGAAGCTAGGGACCATATATAAGTCTTCAGCTTCTCTGTAGGTGGTTGTAGGTGCGCATTTTGGAACTAGATTCATCTGCCATTCCTGGGACTCAAGTAACCTGCCTTTTTTTTCTTCCTAAGTACATTATTTTGCCCAATTTTGGTAAGAATTGGTTGGCCAAGCCAACTTAAGAGAGCCATAGGAAGTTCCTGAGCACTGCAACCAAGGCCCTCCTCACTGGGTACGCTGTTCAAGAAAAGACAATGAGAAGCTTTCAGGTTGTATAGCTGGTCCTTTGTGCTGGACTGTGGCCACCGAGCCCCATGCAAAGAGACTCCTGCTGAGCTCCATGCTCCCTGCAGCCCATGCCACACCATCAGCAGCCCTGCTCCTTGTTGGTCAGGTCTTGCCTCGTGCAGACACACACACACTCACCAAGCTTCAGAAGCCAGCCTTCACGGTCCGGATTAAAGAAGGTATGCGTCAAGTCATTGCCATCATCCTCGGGGATTTTGAAGGGCTCATTTTTTATGCTCTCATAGAGATTCTGGTGTGAGGGAGGAGAAACATGTGGGGGATCACTTCCACGGAAAGGTTCTGTGCCACCTTTTCAATATTGCACTAGTGCAGTTTCTACTTCCCAAGAACCATGACTGCATTATGGAAGCTCAATATTTGAGCAGGAGATACTGGGAAGACCAAGGTAGGCTCAACCCTGACCTATTCCTGGGTCCTTGGTGAGCCTGCCAGGCAGATAGACAGACAGAAGGCCCTCTATTGCGGTGATTCACCACACCCACCGAGTTCTCCATTATGGCCTACACACAGCATTTCAGTCTGTTCTCTTCCCACAAAACTCACCCTGAGCAATTCCTCAGGTAGGTCCCCGCCATCATTGATGCCACGGTTCATAGCGATGAATCGCTCCACAGTGGGTTTATCCTTCACGTTGGGATTATGCAAACTGGTATTCAGCATGATTATGGCAAAAGAAAGCACATAACAGGTATCTGGGACAGAAAGAAAAAGGAACAGGGGATTCAAGCCCATTTGGGAACATAGTTCAGGTTACACAAGATCAAATCCAAATTAGAGCCTACAGATAGTTTTTTACTTATGGCCACAATTGGGGGCTAGAATTTCCATAGCTAAGCAAGTCAGTTGTTGAACGAGACAACACAATTTTAAAACCTTTCTTGTCATGATCAAGTGAATCACTGCATTACACAATTGTTAAACCAATCTAACTTCCCCCATTGGTTTTGCTTGTCAAGAACCAGCTGGGAAGATTGCAAATGACAATCATGTGACCCCAGGATACTGCAGCCCATTGCCAAGTGCCCTGGTTTTGATCACATAACCATGGGGATGCTGCAACGGTTGTAAATGGAACTGCTTGTAACTCACTTTATTCGGTGCTGTTGCAACTTCCAATGGGCATTAAAGAAATGGTTGTAAGTTGAGGACTACTTGAGAAGCCCAACTTGACCTTTAAAATATTTTGAAACTCTAAGCCAATTGGGGTCACTTTACCTAAAATACTGCCAGCTACCATATTTATTTATATCCCGCATTTAATATTTTTATAAGTAACTCAAGGTAAGGTAAAGGTAATGGTTCCCCTCGCATATATGTGCTAGTCGTTCCTGACTCTAGGGGGCGGTGCTCATCTCCGTTTCAAAGCCAAATAGCCAGCACTATCCAAAAACATCTCCATGGTCATGTGGCCAGCATGGCTAAACACTGAAGGAGCACAGAACGCTATTACCTTCTTCCCAAAGGTGGTCTCTATTTTTCTACTTGCATTTTTACATGCTTTCGAACTGTTAGGTTGGCAGAAGGTGGGACGAGTAATGGGAGCTTACTTGACACACACACCCTGCACATGCGTGCACAACCCCCCCCCCCCGGGCTACGGAGGCTTTCCTGAAGTACGGGGAGGGTGAAAAAGGGGCCCAACAAGCCTGTTGGCTCTGTTTTTCGCCCTCCCCAGGCTCTGGAGGCTTTCCTGAAGCATGGGGAGGGTGAAAACTGCCTCTCCCAGCCTTCCAGAAGGCTGAAAATCAGCTACCTGGCACTGTCAGCCTCTGCTTTGCTGTTGCTTCAGCTGCCATGAAACGGGGAGGGGGGGAATGGTATTTGGGAGGGGTTACTCATTGTGCTGGAGGAAGGTTCTGGAGTTCACCAGTTGATCGGACTGCACATGCGTGGGAGTTTCCCGCCAGGACTAACGGCACCGACATTCCATCTTCATGATGCCTTTTGAAGTTATCTCGCACCTGACACTTGGGAGAATTATGATTGGACTGTAACTGTGATGCCAAGGGGTGGGGAATGGGGTATTCTATATATCAATCGCTTTCACGCCTAAATATTCAGATTTCGCTTCGCTATGCCTTTAATCATTTTTAATTAGTAAAAGTACACTTGATTTCCACACATGGAGTCTCATGGTCTTTCTTTCCTAATTATTTAATGGAGAGGTGCTAACAGGCACGCATATGCGTGCTGGAGGTGACGGCTTGCATTCCAGCAGATATGGCTCTGCCTGCCTCCTGTGGCACGCATGCCATAGGTTCACCATCACGGCCCTCTACCATTGTAGACAAATGGCTATCCAATATCATCTTAAAAACCTCCAATGTTGGAACAGCCATAACCTCTGGAGATGGTTGTCCACTTACCTGTTGACTGGAATACACCAGGGTTGCATTGACAGTACCGCTGTGCAAATGCTTCCATCATCCGGTCAATTTTTTGTGCTTCACCTGGCAACCGAAAGCTCCAAAGGAATTGCCTGTGAGGACAATGAAAATTAAGCCCAAGTCCATTTGTGTGCTGTACAGTTGTGAGGAAAGATACCACAACTAACATTCCGTGCATCTTTTCCCTGGCAAAGTGTTGGAAATACAACTTTTAAAATTTCTTGCCTACATAAGCAACCAGCTGGGAATTTCTACAAACCCAGCATATCTGATTGAGGCTAGTGAAAAATAAGGCTGGTTCAAAGGCAGGAATGCTTCAGAATTGTCAACAAAGCATTGGCATACTTCTGGTAAGATCAGAAAAACCTGTTTTGAGGCTGAAATAGGATTCAAACTTTTTCCACACCTTTACCCACGGGCCACATCAGGAACAGAGCAGATCTGGACTTTCAAGTGCTACCAGACCCTCAGTAACTCCCACAGCCCCAGCCAACATGCTGTATAATCATGGATGCTGATTTTGTGTGTATGTGTGCCTTTGAGTCAGTTTTTCAGTCAGTGTGATGCGGTTTGCCATTCCCTCAATTTTAGGATTAGGAGTCCATTAGTGAAGGGTCCAAGTCAGCAACTTTATTGTGTTCTACCTATAATACAAGAATCTCTCCAGACTACTTACCTTCTTCTTGGGAATAACCAGATAAGGTTCCATGAAACCTAGGGTGTAGAGTCAGGCTTATACCTCTTGTGGCTATGCAAGCACCCAAGGCTAGTTCCCCACCTGACTCCTCCTTCCTGCCTGGCTGGGAATTTCCCAACATTGAAAGGTTGACAGGCTCCAAATCACATAGTTGGCCTTGTGCCTAAGGTAGATCTAGAACTCATGGTCTCCCAACCTCTAGTCTGGTGCCTCTAACCACTACACCAAACTGGCTCTCTACAGTCATAGAAAATGCTAGTTAATCTAGTTAATCCAAAACCATGGGAAAGAAAACACGATCTACAGCTACACCTATAGATACACACACATGCATATGTCTAATATTATCATCTCTTCCTCTTGTCACTCACCGCAGTGCCTGTACAAGGTTGAGATCTGTAAACTCGTGCAGCTCCACAAAAGAATGTAATACTTGGATGTTGAAATCATCTCTGAGGGAAGGAAACAAAATACATTGAAATTCTGGACTGAGCAATTTATTGTTATCGATTACATCATATACAGGTGACAATGCTTAACTATAGTTAAGGTCTGTGTTTGCACCTCCTTCTTAAGAATTATATGATGGATCCATATAGCTTAGAGCAGGGATGTCCAAACTTGGGAACTTTAAGACTTGTGGACTTCAACTCCCAAAATTCCCTGGCTTAGCGTTACTACTCTGAGGGTCCCTGAATCAGAAGGATCTTCCTATTTCCTCCTTTCTGAGTACATATACACAGGTAGTCCTCAACTTGCAACTACAACTGAGCCCAACATTTCTGTTGCTGAGTCATTAAGTAAGTTTTGACCTATTTTATGAACTTTGCCACAGTTGTTAAGTGAATCACTTCAGTTGTTTAGTTAGTAACATGGTTGTGAAGTCAATCTGGCTTTCCCATTGACTTTCTTTTTCAGACAGTCGCAAAAGAGGAACACGTGGCCCCGGGATCCTGCAACTGCATCATTTTGAGCCAGTTGCTAGGTGTCTGAAATTTGATCACATGACCACGGAGATGAGGCAATGGTTGTTAAGTGTGAAAAACACTCATAATTTTTTCCTAGTGTTGTTGCAACTTCAAACAGTCACTAAAAATGGTTGCAACTCAAGGACTATCCGTACTCTACTGCTGACTTTGGTCCTTTCTCTAACATTAAGAAGAACAGTGTGTGAACATTAACATACATTCTGTCCTCTAAGGGGGCTTGGTTAATTACCTTTCACCCAGGTAGTCACCAATGGCAGTCTTGTTGAGTCCTTCCCCCTTGTAGAGGAACTGGGCAATGTCCTCGCATGTATTTTTCAAAAGGTCATTCGCTATGAGGAACTGAATCCCCTGCAAGACGGGGAAGAAAAAAAAAAAGCCTCTCAAACATTTGTTGCACGAGAACATAGAAATAAGAACTTGTAACATCTGCCATGCTATTCCACATGAAATTCAAATTATCCTAATTGATTACATCTATTTCAAGCACAAGGGAGTGCAGGGAGTTGGAGAGGAGGCTGCAATCAATATAATAATAACTTGCTTACACTCACTTAATGAATTCTGCAGCTGAAGTTAGTTTGAAATTATTTCCTGACTCACCACATATGATTTAGCCCAAATGCCACACTTCCGCCACGATCAAGAAAAGACCTACCTAACTGAAACCCCAGATGTGTTGGGGTTGTGTTAAGCCAGGGCTGGCAAACTCACGGCCCGCCAGACGGAAGCGCCACACACTGGCCACGGCCAAACCCGGTTTAGTGAAGGGGGGGAAAGTGCCGATATGTCACGTGACGATGAAGCGAGTTTGACATCCCTGTGTTAAGCTGTGTTAAAATGAGTTCTGCAGCATTTACCTTCTTAGGATCCATGTTAAATTTCTTCCTCCCCATTGCCACCTGCTTGTTTCTCTGCATGTTTTTCCTAGGTAACACAAAAAGATTGCTCAGTCTCCTTTGCTACAAAACAGTCTGTGGACACCACTTCTGTAATAATCTCTATTTGCAATACAGTTAATCTTTTCCTTCATCTTGCATTCTTTTTTTAAAAAAATTTAAATTTTATTCTCATATATAGTTACAGGTATACATTCACATAGTTATTTATCTTTATCACTTTTACATATTTGTTTTTCCATATACAAAATTAAAATATACAATCTGGGTTGCTTTTCTTACCATCCTATACACCTACTTTGTATTATCACCATCCTATTTTTCCTTTTCTTTTTCACCCTCCCTCCCTTCTCTACTTCCTTCCTTCCTCCTCTCCGTTCCTTTTCCTACTTCACTTACCTCTCCCCTACTCCTCTCTTCTTCTTTCCCCTCCTACCCTCTCTCCTCTTTCTATCCCTTCCCTCCTTCCTCTCCTTTCTTTTCTTCTTTCTCTCCCCTTTCCTCTCTTCTCCTCTCCTACTCTTTTCCATCTTGCATGCTAACTGAAACCTTAACAAACACGTTATCATGTCCCTGAAAGACCTTAAAACCCAACCTAAAATCTTTAAACACAAGCAAACTCCTAATTTCTATAACAAGATGAACATTCACTCTCAAACATATCTAGGTAACAAGATTCATTTCTCAGAAAATTGAAGTCAGCAAAACTCTCAGTAATATGTCACTGAATATTTTCATGAGACAAGCTCCAAAAAATGTTGATTTTTTTAAAAAAACCAAACACTAATGTGCTGCATATATAGAATGGCATGTTTGTTATTTGGATTAAAAATCTGACACTGAATTCCTAGAAAATGGAATGTAGGAAATTCAGTAGGCAAGGCATTTTTGGTTTTATTTATGAAGGATTTATTGTATTGTTCTAATTGATTGCTATTAGTCACCCAAGTTCTTATGTAAGATAGGGCAGCATTTAAAATTTCTAACAATAATCCTAAATACCCACAAACATCAGGATTTATTTTCAACAGAGTAAAGATTTTTGAAGAGCGATTACTGCTTTCCTTCCAATATTCATTCCAAAAATAGTGAAATGCCACCAAATTTCACCTTCCCACTTCTCCATCAGGACTCACCTCTCTTCTGTGGAGCCCAGATTCTCAATTTCATTTGTGACCTCTGCTATCTCATCTTTCAGACGCTGTACAGAAGAAACAAGGGGGGAAGTCATGGAATAAGTAATGAAGTGACGCTTTTGATTAACTTGAAGCAGGGAGGAAGTTACGTATATTTTTAACCTCAGAATGGAGAACAACCTTTATTATGCCAGCCTTGGCTTAACTCTTTCTTTTAATACCAGCTTCAACTTTTTCAAATTTCTAATTCAGATCTAGCAATGTTCAGCGGAGGGGCAGGGGGAAGAGAAAAAAAGGTTATACTTGCAGAATATAGAAAAGAATAACCAAATTCATGCTACCGCTAAAAGTCAAGAGTATAGTAAGTTGAAATTTAGAAGCACCCAATATCCCAGTTACAACTACAGAACTAGCACTCTGACCCTTGTGGCTCCTTTAAAACTGATAGCAAAAACTGATAGTGCTTTTACAGCCCTCGCTAAGCGATTTTACAGAGTCAGCATATTGTCCACACCAATCTGGGTCTTCATTTTACCCACCTCGGAAGGATGGGAGGCTGAGTCAACCTTCTATCAAGGGATGGGGGACAATGAACCAAGGGGCATTGTTCCTTCATTGCCCATCTTCTGCAGTCAAAGCTTAGGCCAAAGTAGCCAAAATGAAGCAACTGACTCTGTCTTGGCTCTGAGACCAACTAAACCACCAGCATCCTGGCCTCTCAGCGGAAGGAAGAAGAGGAATCCCCGGGGCTAACACAATTATTGGGCTAATCCCATTAGCAAGTGTCCGGCACATGGCAGTGATTAGCCCGCTGCTGCTGTTTTATTTATTGCTGATGGGCTTGATGAGTATCCGTGCCAAGCAAAGCTCCAAGGAGCAAGTTGCTACAGGGAACAGGGGGCCCCCTGCCAGAGCCAAAAGCAGATCTATCTGGCTAGTAAATAATGCAATGAATGGCAGGGGATGCAATAAAGCCATCTTGAAAATGTACAAATTATTGAGGGGAGAAATGCAAATTTTAAAAAATGGCCCTATTTTGGTCTGATAGGGAAGACAAGAGAAAGATGAAGCACAGGGGGACAGGAGTGAAGGGAGATAATAAAATCAGATAACTCAACATCCTCCTCACTTGTTTGACAGATCTCACAGGCCAGAATGGAGACTGAACTTGGTGTGTGTTGAAGGGGGGAATAACATGGGAGCTGTGCTGCTCAATTGGTTCTCCTGGTCATTTCGCACCTCCCTCTCTTTAAGTGATCAAAGTCATGGCTGTCCACTCATCTGCAGTATTACAGCTCAAGACCCTCACTGTACAAACTCTCAGGACCACCCAGAGAGAAAATCCTTTGGGAAATTGAAATGTTTAATTTTTTTTTAAAAAAAGAAAACTTACCCAAAGATAGAACCCCTGGCTCTCTAATCTACAATGTCTGAGGCAAGAGTTACTCAGGGGCAAGGTAAAGAAAAAGGCTTGGGAGAGGAAACCTGCACACCTTTACATTTAGCTTAACTTAGCACTGCGTAACAACATAGCAAACAATTAAGTCCCAAAGGGAAAAGGGATGAAAAGCCAGAAAAAAAGTGCCAGGGATTCAGAGCGAGAGAGCTCTGTATCCTAAAACAGGGATTAGCACATCTTGGAAGAGGAATATAAACATGTAAAAAAATGTCAAAAATGGGGCATACCAAAACCTATTAATTTGACAATGCTTCATCTCTTCTGCAAAAAGCTGTTTATTTGCGGCCAAACTATTGCCACTCTCCATATTATTTTAACTGTCAGCAACTCTTAAAAATGTCAGGCAGATGCTCCAGAGACACGGCCTTTAACTCGAGCTGTGGCCTGCCTGAATTGAACTTCTACTCCCCTGCCCTTTCCTCACACACCTGTATGTCTGCCAGCAGTTCCTGTTTCCGCCGACGGATGTTCTCCAATTCTTGACACTCCTCAGGGGTCAGGTCGCTTGGCACTGCAAGGTGAAACAAAGAGTTATGCTCTAGGTTTGGGGTTGGTTTGGATAGTCTTATAGGTACCCTCTATAACAGTAAAAAGTGAGGTAAAGACTTCTATGAATTCAGCGGTTGTTTGTGTATCAAAGGGATGTAGAAAAGAAAGGACTGAAAGCACAAAGACTATCAAGAATGCATAAGTGAAGCATGGAGATTGCTCCATGTTTTTTTCCTCACTAGACTAGACCAAGGGCAGGTGTGTTGCATGTGTGTGGTGTATACACACACTATCACAGAAATGTTCTCCCATGGCCAAGGTGACTAAATTCTGGGTTAAACATTGGCACCCACAAAACTTCTCATCTGAAAGGCATACACTTAACATTCACTCAGGTTCAGTGAGCACAAATATTCAGTGAGAGAGCACAAATATTATAGTTAGTTTGTTCTCTTAATATAGATTTTCTAACATCCCAGGATTGTTGATAGCCTCCCAAAGCCGTAGGTTCCAGAGAGGCCATCCAAAGCATACCACCCAAGGGAAAAAGATTCCTAAATACTGTGCATGGAGTTTTCTTACATGGATATTTAATTAATGTAATTTAAAATAAAAAGAATGTACATTTAATTTTTATTCTAGCCCCATTCCTTGGTTGAGTGGGACCACTTGGAAGCCTAAAGTTAGCTCTCTGTCCACAAAGACTGTCCATTCTTGATCAATGTAATGACCCAATCTGTTATTTGAGAAATGACAAGTCCCTGACACGGCAGCTTCTATCACCAGATTATTCTCTAAAACTCTGTAGTATACTGTATATGCCTTCTTGCACACATTCTAGCCATTTTACTTATCTTTCAGCCTTGAGCTTATAAGTTTCCCAGACACATCTGGCTGGCCCCACTAAACGCGAAAATACTGGACTAGAGAGACTCTTTATCTGATCAAGCAAAAATAATATTTTTGGAAAATGAGAAGTGGATCCTGGACTTACAACCACAAAATGCCAAAAATATTTATTGTAAAACTAATTTCTTTCTGCTCAACATGCTTTCTTATAGTATTACCTTCTGGGCATAATCTGTTTTTAACAATAAAATAAAGATTCTTAAGACTTAGCACTACAGCATATATTAGCACTTTGGAAGAAATATTTTAATGTTTCTTTTGGAACAATCTTAATGGTGATTTGATATGCAAGGAAAATGTTCTTTGGTTGTACCAGCAAGCAGAATCAAGCTCTCTTAGGCTATGACTTCTTCTTGCAAACATAAAATGGCAATATCAGATTGTGCATATTAGGTTAGAGAACTCTGTATTAGATCGCAAGTTCTAAGGGCAAACCTTGAACACAGAACAAATGCTACAAATCTGGGATTTGTAATTCCTGGGACAAGAATTAGAAGGCATTACTATTATTATAAAACCATGTAACATTCACTGAAAATGTGGAAGTCTCAAGATACATCCAACATTCCTAGGAAAATGACCTGCTCAAGATTCCAAATGAGTGCGCATTTTTCCTATAATGCTGTGCAGAATGGATATTTTCACCATTTCACAAAATGGATGAAGTCCTTGCATGACATTTCTGCCTTTAAGACAAGGCGGTGGCAAAAAAGTAAGTGCTCCCTGAGCTACATCTATTCTTTTTTACAAAGTGCATGAGCTTTTTCTCAGTTCTCTTTTATAAAGCATGTCAGCCTAACATTAGCTTCTGCATCACTCTCTCCTTTCACAAATCTAGATTTATACCAGCAGGTTTAGAAAGCTAATCCCAGGAAGGATGGCCAATGGCTCTGTTTAATATAAATCAGGATGTTGGCAATGGGTTGGTATTGCAAATGAGCCAAGTCTGCTCCAACTATAAATCATAGATAATATCCGATCCTATTATTCAGAAAAATCCTAAACAGCTTCAACTTTTCAGAGTGAATTAGGATGTGCAGGTGTGCATCAGGTGGTGGTGGACGGCAATCATATGCACACAGCTGTGTCCTATCTTCAGAAACAGCTTGACGAATCTCACTGCAATCTTTTGATAGTTAATCTGATTGACCCTAGAAGCAATACTAGGGTTATGCACAAGGGCTCTGTGTAGAAAAGCTTTGCATCTACTGGTTTTATGCCCACAGCAAGGACATGTGAAAGAGATTATTTATCTTTCCTAGATGCACGAGTCCAGCAAATAAAGGAGGCATGTGCCTCGGGATTCCTAGGAAAAATCAGAACTTTGTTGAGTATTCCATCTATCAAATATAACCCATGGAAGAGGCAGAACGTGATAGCTGAAAGAGCCAGTTCATTCCAGAACTCTGACCTACATCTGTACAGTGGCACACACAGACTTTAGCATATGCAGCCACCATCATAAGACAGCCTGCAAATGCCACTAGAGGAGTTCAAGCACATTCTCTTCATTACAGATGCAAGATGCCTTGACTGAGGATTTTTGCTGATTAAGTTGGCTTGAAATAAGAGTCAAGATGGAACTCCTGTTAGGATATCAGATGTGGAAGACCAACAGTGCGTATAGCCAATCAGCAAATATGTTGTTGGTTTATCGGTGTACCTAGCAAAATGCTCATAGTATTTGGGGGGGGGGGGAGTATAGAAAGCAATGGGTACCGTGTCCTAATGGGACTACAGATTTCCAATTAGGAGTGGGAAGTCAAATCTATCTAGTTAAAGCCAATTCAGAGAGCAGAGTTCCTGACACAACAAGGCTTCATTGTGTGACTGCTGGAACAGAGAAGCCAAACAAGGAAAGCGCCTCTTTCTTTGCTTTGTAGTTGGACACGAGGATAGCAGCCTAAAGCCAAGCTTCCTGCAGCCCCAGAATACAAAGGAGGATGGTCTTAAAGAGGCAGCATCTTCTCTTTCCATCATAAGGGTTAGAGGCAGAGCCATGATGTTTTGCTTAAGTAATTCATGTAGTTCAGATACTACTATAAGACGGACAGCATTCATTTTCAAAAGCGATGGAGCATTTTATAAAATTAAATAAGAAATTATGTGAAGTCCTCCTCTTCCCTATAACTTTGATCTCATTCCTAGTAGTTACATCAGTCTTCTTTACAATAACGTTTCTCAACCTGTTTGTAAACCCTCAGAAGAAAGGCAATAGGTTTTCCAAGAACGTGGAAAACATTTTTTTTCTTTTTGTGAAAATAATAATAATATTTATTTTTTCTGAGGAGGGTGAAAACAGATTCTTTCTTAAATTATCAGTGTTTCCCACTGAACAGCTAAAGAGAGGCAATTATCTAAGTCAACAGAGAGGGAAAAGGGCAAAGCCTGCTCTGAAGTTAATAACTGGTTTGCACCACATACAGACGAACACAGAAACATGATGTTGTGCCCTGTAAAAGTAAAGCCAGATGTTTCCATAGTCCTCTTATTAAAGAACATAACGGATAATTGCGCACACATCTGGTTTGTAGTAGATAAACGCAGCTGTCTCCTACAGGTCAAATGGGCAATTCTAGACCAATAAGATTACAACCCCAATAACTCAAAACAGGTTCCTTAAAAAGACAAGGTAGAACTTTAAGGAGATGGTATAATCTTGGAGGAGACCTTAGAGCAGAAATGTAAAACTCAAGGCCTGTGGGCCGGGGTGCTTAGATCTGGCCCACAGGGCTACCCTAGAAACAGCGAAGGACCGGCCCGCCATGCCTCTGCCAGCAAAAGTGCATTCCCAATCTTCATTTTCGGCTGGGACAGTGTCCTGCAACCCTCTGCCAGCGAAAACAGAGATTGTGGCCCTCCCAAGCTGGCCACACCCACCCTGGCCACGCCCCCCATGATGCGACTCTCAATGAAATTGAGTTTTACACCCCTGACTTAGAGTTTATCTTATCCATTCTGCTACCCAATGCAACAATCTTCTACTAGATGATCCCTGAAAGATCACTATCTGGCATCTGTTTAATTGCCGCCAGCAAAGACAGGATCCACTGTGTCAGGTGGTAGTCAATACAGCACCATTGTTGAATAGTTCTTCATTTTCCTGATTCTAACCAAAATCTATAGTATTTCTTATAATTCCCACCTCAAAATATTTTTGGAGCAAGAGAGCAATGTGATTTCCCTGCACTATTCTACACTAACATCTAAACTTACATGTATGCACACAGCTCTACGAGTCTAGAAACAGTGAACGTCTCAAATTCTGTATAGATCAGCAAAGTATGTACATAAACTTTCCAATCAGTTGAGGTTCAGGGAGTGGATTATAGTATTTCTCAAGAACTAAGACTGGTTTTTCTAAAATTCTTCAGCAGCACAAAACTCTCAGCATCTCATTTTCTCTTCTCGTTCAATACAACTCTTAATAAAGTAATCTCATGCATTTTTTAAAAACTATACATTTTCCCCTCTTCCAAACAAGTTGCTTACGTGAGGGACCAAACTTATCACCCAATATTGCCTTGGACTGTAATAAAGGCATCTTTCTACAGGTTAAATGCATCTGTGCCTAGTTCAAATGAAAGCATCCTATGGGTACTCTTTCCTGCTTTAATTTGTGCCAATAGTAAACCATTTTTTTATATAGAAGTGCAGTCTGGGTCTGCAAGAATGGAGCAATCAAGTTCCCATAGATGGCAACAGCTATACTGAATGCCCAATCTCAGTTTGTGCTGTATACTGAATCACGTGGGTGGTTGTATGAAACGCTCCATTTTATCTGCCAATTACCTCCCTACGACCTATAAGATCTCATAGGTTAGGCCTCCTCCGCATTCCATCGGCCAGCCAATGTCGGCTGGCAACCACAAGGAGGAGGGCCTTCTCAGCAGCGGCCCCGACCCTTTGGAACGAGCTCCCCGTAGAGATTCGTACCCTCTCCACCGTCCAGGCCTTCCGCACAGCCTTGAAGAACTGGCTCACCCGTCAGGCCTGGGGATAAGGACCATTACCCCGCCCGAATGTTGTATGCATGTTGCTTATTATTTTATTATGTGTTGTCGTCTTAGTGCTGTATTCCCCCCCTCCCTGGTTTTCTGTGAGCCGCCCTGAGTCCCCTCAGGGAAAAGGGCGGCCTACAAATAAAATCAATTCAATTCAATGTTTGAAATAGTTCCAATATAATCTAAAACGTATCGGGAGAAATGTGTGTGTCTGAGGAGTGTTATCATTTTAGACTTATGGCAGCAACATTATGCTGAAAACAGAGGATAAATTCAAAATGGTCCAAATTTCCAATATCTTGCCTACCTTTAGTTGGTTCCAACTTTTGATCCAAAAAATGAGATTTCCTTTGCTCTTGGTGATATAATGCCCATCATCCCAGAAGTTTAAACTGTTAACAAGCAGCAAGTAAAACTGCCATAGACTGTTAACTATTGCTTCTTTAGAAAATCTTACACCCAAGTTTCTATCTGTCTACCTGTCAGAGTAGCAATCACAACCCTTAACTCAGGTATCTACCCCTTTAATTCAAAACTGGTACAATTTGTCCAGAGCACATCCTAGACACAAACTGTATCATTGGGAACACTAAGGCTCATCTAGGTATGGACACTCTACTTGCATCAGGGAAAATCCAGCTCCTGAATGCATTTAACAGAAAGATGAACATCTGAGACCAGAAGACAAGAGAGATCTCCATAAATAAGCTTACAAAATCCTTAGAACTACAGCCACACTTACCCTGCTGGCCTCTACACTAAATCCTTCAAAGGAGCTATTTCTTCCATCCCAAACACTAAGGAAAACATTAGCATAATACCCTCTACGCCAAAAAAAATAAGCTATTGGGAAACTAGAGTTACAGACAGTAGGCAGATGTGGAAAGCAAAGCAGGACAAGAAAGATATGTCACACCAAGCATGCCTATGACAGAAAGAACAAGCACACGGGACTTCCATGCATAAGTCACAGACCCCGCACACTAATTGTGACAGATGGGCCAGCACACAGAAAGGGGGCCGATCAATAGCAGCTTTTCCTAAAGCAGAGAAAATTTCCCATTTGCACACACATGCACACCCTTACCCCAATCAGCTGCCTTGCTTTTTTCTGCCTGCTATGGATGGAAGTCCTGTGACGCAGCATCAGTGCACTAGTGGTCCATCTGCTGGGGAAGCCCCCCCATCTGCTGGGGGAGGCAAAGGTGTTGTTCCTCGTTGGGCCCTCATTCTACTCCACTGTGCTTCCTGGGTCAGCCTTCTAGAGAGAGACTGATGGCTTTGGGACCACCCACCTGCCGCTGCACAGAGCCCAGGCATTAACTCCTGCCTGCCTGAACCGCAGCTAGGACTGTACAAAATGTAGTGGAGCTCTTGGTAAGACAACCTTCTTGCTCTTTCAGAAGCAGCCCCAGCCCTATCCAAGGCTTAAATCAGGGATACAAGCCACTTCTACCAAAACGGCTTCTCTTCTCTGCTGTTTGCTAGTTCAACACCAGTAAAATCTTTCCAGAATGCAGAGAAAGCTGAGCTCCATTATTTAATGGTAACCTACTCAGTAAACACTACTGCATCTAGTTAGATCTGTTTAAGGCACACACAGCAGAATTCTGTTTTTACCCAAATGGATTGGCAACATTTCCACATTGCTGCAAAGCCATGCATGAACTTTTGTTCTTCTGGCTAAGCAAAGCCACAGTTGTGATTGTTCTTTTTATTCAAAACTCACATCAGTTTGGCAAATGTTGATTTCCCCCCCCCCCTATTTTCTGAATGGTCATGGAGATGCCCTAGCTGACTGAAGTATCCTTTCCCCTCCTTTACCTTTGTCTTCAGGCGGTATGCCCTCGTCCAACATAAAGATTTTCTTCTTCTGTATACTGTCTCTTCTGCAACAGACTTTTAAAAAGATTTTGGAAAGCTTCCTCTTTTCCTTTCTTTGCTTTTAATTGGCTTATAGGGAATCACACTGAAGTGATTATTATTTGCTGTTGGTATTTGGTATAAATGTTGGTAGTTAAAAAGAGAAGTTATTTATGTGGCCATCGTCCCTTGCATCAAAGAAAGTCATTTGTCCACCACAGGATTGTCCTGATTAAGTCCTACATGCTCAGTGATACTACTTATCCTATGAATCTATCTACTTCTTGGGAAAACTTCATGGACAAGAGTCAAAAGGAATATTTGTGGCATATTGGCTGGGGAGAAATAGAGGAAATAGAGGGAAGATCCTTATATTTAGCAAAAGTAGGATTAAAATAAGCAGCATTCCAATTTAATAGCTTCTAAATGCTTTTTGAACAAGGCAATTTTAATTTTATTAAATTTATTAAATTAAATTTCATTTGATTTTAATCAAATTTACATTTAAATCCTATTTATTTATACCATTGGCCTGTTAATGAGCTATTAAAATGCAATATTGTATAACATTTCTGTGTCTGGTTGTTCCATGCCTTCTGTCAATATACTTACTGACTTCTTTGCATGAGGAAAGTAAAAGTCTGAAATCCTGTTCAGTGCTGAAAAAGATTTAACGAAACTGCTTTGTTTGGAAGTAGATTCCAACAGAGATGATTTTTTAAAATACTTATTCAGGAAATGTAGTTTAAACCTCATCAAAATTAATTTGAAAACGGGGACTTGATAACATTGTAGTGCCAACGAATCAGGTGTAAAGAATTTCACACTCCTAAAAGATTCTTATTTTAGGTTGCATGTTTATTATGTGATTATTTGTTCTTGTTTTTAGCTTCAGTATTCTTAAGCTTTATGAATTAAAGAGAAACTTGTATCTTCCTCACATTATTTTCATTATGGGAAAATATCATTAGAAATAAGTATCCAAGTCTTATTTTTACTTTGGGTTTGTACTTCCTTAACAATTTTGAGATATACTCTCTACACCAACCTTTCTAAATAAACTTTGTAAATTTCAAACCTTCTTTATGTATGAGTTTTATATATCTTATTATTTGTCCTTGTTTGATACCCAGATCTAAAGGTCCATAATATTCACTCTAATACAACAAACCTATACATGATTATTTAGAGGTAACACCCATTTTATAGGGGGTTACTGTGAGATACAGAGGATGGAAATCTAAAAACAATTCAATGAAATTGTTGAAAATGATTTCTCCTTTCTTAAGTAATCTTCATATGCTGGACATTCAGGAGTTGCTGTCTTCCATTTTGTATGTCATTAGATATGTTAGATATACATAGATGGCCTGTTCCTGCTTGAGATCTGATTTTTGTTCTAATCCTAACTGCAGATTCAGGTTCAATACTTCCATACATTTTTAATGTTTTACTTCTACCCAAGCCACACACAAGTACAGCTTAACCTAGGGATTTAAAATAAAAGAACTACCACCATCATCTCTTCATAATTTGTGTTTTACAACACGTCTAATAAATCAGGAAACTCCTTGCTTCATTTGCTCAGCGTGAAAGATGACAACACATGCTTAGATGGCATTCATTCTTAATTCAGTGCTTCCTTAATACATCTTGGCTAATACAGCCCAGCTGCATCTTCAAAAGCCAGATTCCTTGTCAGGATTAATTTTGTCATGGTGGCTACCCACAAGGCAGAAGACAGCAGTAGTTGCCACAAGCCAACAACAGGAATCAACTATCAATTTGAATGATCAGTGAACTTGGTGACATCCTGCATCTTGGCTGCCACACAGAGCCTTCCTACAACATGATAAATCTGTTGAAAAACAATTCATCAGAAAAACCCTTAGTGTGTAGAAGCTTATTTAAACACACTCCATATGATGACTTAAACACACCTGCTCTTACCTGCAAGCTGTAAGGCTCAAGACTCATCTGTGTCGACCTTCTGAACTCAAATGATCCAGTAGAAGGAGCAGCCATCACAGCAAACCTAGATTGGGCACCCTTAAGCAAAGCATTTCTTAAAAGCCTTCAAAGATCATGTGGAATCTCTTCCTCTTTGCTAAGAGTTTCCTATAGCAGTTAATGTCTGAGACTGGACTCATCTCAGGTTCTGATTTGTTACTTGCCCATCAGGTGGAATCTATCATTTCTTCCTGGCATGTATTGCTCCTTTGTGAATCCTTATATGATTCACTAGGGTACCGTAATTCTGTATTGCACTACTTTTCAGGATATGATATGAACAATTTTAGACATTGCCATATAGGGAAGCACTTAGAAGAAACATTCACCCTGTAAGAAAGGCTGATAAAGTGCCACATGGGGAGGTTAAGAGAACAAAAATATGAAGAGGGAACTGCCTTTAGAGTATGTATTAGTGCAAAGGAAAGACTACTCATAGGACTGCTGGTAGTTTTGCTGCTACCAGCATATCCAACGGGTCTTAAATGCTTAGAGCAACGGAGGAGAATTTCACAAGGGAAGGGAAAGGGAAAATAAGAGTTGAGTACACCTACAATCAAGGCTGCTTAGCCATATGATGTGGCATATGAGATGTGGCTATTACTTTCCTCCAAAATATTTCCTCTACTTGAGACTTTGAGAGGCAGTTTGGTTAATAGTTAAGGCACCAAGCTAGAAACTGGGAGTTCCAGTTCTAGTCTTACTTTAAGCCCAAAGCCAACTGGGTGACCTTATGCCAATCAATCTCTTCAGCTCTAGGAAGGAGGCAATGGCAAATCATTTCTGAAAAACCTTGCCAAGAAAACTCTAGGGACTTGTCCAGATGGTCACCAAGAATCAACACTGACTCAAAGGCATAAATAAATAAAATATATTTTTAAAGTTTTTGAAGCAGTTGATTCGCATCTCTGATTAGCCCAAAAAAATATAACAGAGTCTTAACCATAATTAGCTTGTCCTTATTTATGTCTGCCTCCCCTTTCCACTGTTTTCTTTAAATCAAATTATAGATTGTGCATTTCATCCTGTTTCTTTTCTCGTATTCTGTAAAGAATGTTCATAGCATTCTTACCAATATATAGTAAGATACCGTGTACAGGCACTATCAACTCTCCTAACCAACACAGATATAAACAAGATGAGGTGTAGCACCACTCATATGAAAGGGAAAAACAGTTCTACAACAAGACAGCTACATATTAAGTTTTAAAAACCCAGGCAGTAGCAGTGATTGAAGTTTAGAAGGCAATGGGGAAGATAAATTCCAGATTTACTCAGCTTCCTGTGTACGTGCGTGAGGCATATTAGCGCAGTAGACAGCCTAATTATGAAATTGTTCAGTGCTTGAAGCAGCAGCAGCAGCAGAGCTCCTGACAATATTTGTTTCTCCCCTTCCCTTTACTTGGGTTCCTGCAAAAGAATTGCTTTTGACACGAGTTCACAATATTTACACTAAATATTCTCATATCACAACTGTAGACAAAGGCACAGTGGCAGGGCAAAAAATCTTTTTTGCATATTACATCACCCACATCCAATATTCATTGCAAGAACCAAGGCTTGTAACTTCCTTAAATCTGAGTTATTTTCCTTGCAAAATTTTGAGATGATGTAAGAAATGCAGGCCACAAGCCATGGAAACAAGCGCCTCAAATGGTTCCAAGGGACACACTTGCTATGTCAACGGTCTGACTTCAAAGGACATACTTGGGTGGAGGTTCTACATCCAAATTTGCTATCAAACTCATTAATTACAGTGGGGTTCACATATTTACAATGTTTGAGGAGCAGAGCACATAACACAATTTTTTTCTAGAAAGTGGGAAAATCTTTAGCTTCTTCCAGTACATTTGTTCACAAGCCAATTATTTATTCATTAACAATTCTCACACAATTCTCCTGATGAATTGGCATCAGAAAGAAGAAAGAGGAGGAGGGATAATTTATTTGAGAGTAGAGGAGGGTGTTATATACACTAAACACCATGATACATATCAAATTCTAGCACATCGTAAGGGGAAAAAAGCTTCATTTTCCTCTTGGCTTTCAGTGTTGATAAATGGCTGACAGATTCCACCCAAAGAAACCCCATTACTGGAAAGGGAAATTTAGGTTCCTCTCCCTGTTGTTTCATTCAGCCCTTGATCCTCAGTTTTATAATATGTTACTCCCATATCATCACAAGACTTCAGCTATTCATTTATCTGTTACTGATAGAGAGAAAGGGGGAGCGTTGAACAGAGAGAGAGAGGACCAGGTCCTGCCCACCATCACTTTGATCTAACAAAATATTCCAGCTACAAAGGAGTAGATGTTAGACTTGGAGGCAAGATTACTCTCCCCTATGTCATATGGCCATGATGGTGAACCTATGGCACGTGTGCCACAGGTGGTACACTGAGCCATTTCTGAGGGCATGCAAGGCGTTGCCCTTTCAGCTCCAGCACACTTGCCAGCTGATTTTCAGCCTTGATTTTCAGTCATTTTTCCGGTTTGCGCATTGAGCTGTTTTTTGCTCTCCAGAAGCCTCCGGAGGGAGAAAAACGGCCCAATGGGCAACGCAGAAGTCAGTTCCCAAACTTCTGGTTTGCATGTTGGGCCATTTTTCACCCTCCTCAGGCTTCTAGAAAGCCTCTGGAGCCTGGGGAGAGCAAAAACCAGACCTACTAACTAGGCCCACAGGCTATTTCTGGCCTCCGGAGGGTGTCCAGGGGGCAGGGGAGGCCGTTTTTGCCCTCCCCAAGCTCCTAGAAAGCCTCTGGAGCCTGGGGAGGGCAAAAAACAGACCAACCGGGCCCACCAGAAGTCAGAAAATGGGCCATTTCACCCTCTCCAGGCTCCAAGAAAGTTGTGCGCGCATGCATGGGGCAGCTTGGTGGGATGGTCACGTGCGCATGCACTGGGGACATGGCACAGGGGAGCATTAAATTATGGGGGTGGGTACCCGAGAGCATGGGAGCGCGCACGACAGTATCTGCACATGTGCTTTTGGCCCCCGAGGCAAAAAAGATTCTCCATCACTGTCATATGGGGTGCACAGATGGATTCATTGCAATGCAATCCCCGCCCCAAATTCCCCTAAAAAATTCACACTGCCACAAGCCTATGACTCACTTGCCTGTTGGTCCAGGAAAAATATAGGTTTGTAGAAGCAACTATTCTTAGGGGTGAAAGTGGGGGCAGGGATAGAGCTACAGCTAATCCTCAATTTATGACTATAAGTGGGACTGGGATTTCAGCTATAAATCAGTGTGGTCATAAGTCACATCCTCACATGACCAGACCTGATTTTACAACCATTTTTTTCAGCAGTCATTAAGCCAACCCAATTTTCCCAATGGCCACTTTTTTGCAGGAAACCAGCAAAACAGGTTGCAAATCACAATCACAAAAACTACAGGACGTTGCAACCAGTCATAAATGCGAGCCAGTTGTCAAGCACCCGAATCGTGATCAGCTGACCACAAGGGTGGTACGATAGTTGTAAGTGCATGTATAGATCATAAAGCACGTTTTTGAACTTTGGAATATCATTAAATGATGATATGTTGAGGACTACCTGTATTAAAGTAGAAAGGAAACATCTTTCCTTTTATGGGCATTTCCCCCCAGCACCTATGACATTCAGAGGAGCCATAAGGAGGGAAACATTTTCTGTTCAACCTATGACCACAATTGACCCTAACATTTCCATTGCTAAGCAAGACTGCTATTAAGCAAATTTAGCCCCATTTTATGACTTTTCTTGCCACTTTTGCTAAGCGAATCACTGCAGTGTTAAGTTGGTAACACAGTTGTTGAATGAATCTGGCTTCCCCATTGACTTTGCTTGTCAGGAGGACGCAAAAGGTGATCCCATGACCCCAGGACACTGACCATCCTAAATATGACTCAGTTGCCCAGCATCTAAATTTTGTTCACATGACCATGGAGATGCTATAATGGTCACAAGTGTGAAAAATGGTCATAAATCCATTTATTTCAGGGCTGTTGTAATTTTGAATGGTGGCTAAACTATTATAAGTTGAGGACTTACCTGTACTTCACTCCTTGTGACTAATAGTTGGCAAAATCAGATATGTCTACTATGAAGTGATTCATAGTATTGTCAATACTGCAAGTAAGAGCTCTCTTTTTTTTTGCACAGCTGTGGATCCCTATTGACATGTGAGTCCACTCAGCCAAGGAGGAAGCAATTCCCAAGATACAGATGTCAGAGGGAGTGCTAATTAGAAGCCCCTTTGTCTCTACCCTTGCATTAGAATCTTTCATCATACCTTTCACCTGCCTGTATTTGCATAATAAAGTAAGAGAACATGTACTTGCACATTGCTTCACTTATTCTAGATTCAGCCTTCTTTCCTCTGGTGACCTTCAGAAGCGTTGTGAGTAGAGTTCCTGGAATAATGCCGTCCTCTACATCTGGACGGCATTAAATTGAATAAAAAGCTGCACTATACATGGTTACATATCAGGAATTCCAATGGTCAAATGTGAGGTTTCTCCTTCACTAAAAAAAACAACTAAGCAAACCAATTCACATTATGCTGTGTTTGTTAAAGACAACGGGTGCAAACTGTTCTTTTAAATAATAGCTCCACTACTTGCACTGTCTCATAGCAAAAAATTGGCATTAAGGTGTATTGGGTTTTTATGTGTGTCTGTTTGGGGGGGGGGGGTGTCCAGGATTTCAACATTCCTTGAAGCCAGAGCAGAAGCTCCTTTACTAATCTTTCCTTGCTGGACTATGATTTCTACTGTGCCTGTTGTTTCAGGGCAAATGGGCTGAACAAAAAGTAGAATCCTAATTCTATAGAACATGTCCAGGTGTGGGTGGGTTCGCATGGGTTTGGGCAATTCTCTAGCTAAGGATCTGCCCAATTCGGCAAATCTGAAAATCCCACCCCTGGCTGGCCCCACCCACCCAGTCCCTTCCAGGAGTCTCCATGCGGCCCATTAGAATGCCAGGAGCAAACAGGGACCGCACGGAGGCTCGGGGAGGGCGAAAAACAGGCCTCTCAGAAGTTCCGGAAGTCCAGAAATGGGTCCAGAGCCCAGGGAGGCAATTTTTATCCTCCTGGAGACTTGAGGAAAGCCTCTGGAGCCCGGGGAAGACTAAAACGCTGCCCTCCACCATGGTGCAGGAGAGTGACTAGGCCACGCCAACCATGGCTACACCCAGTCAGCAACCGGGCAGAGAACCCGTTGCAAAAAATTTTAAAGCCCACCGCAGGTTTTGAATGTGTCCCAATATATCTCTGGAAAATCCTTAAGCACCTAGCTATTAAATGCAGTCTTCAATACAGAGGAAACAAAATTAACGCTAATGGCAACTCAAGAGTAACAGCCTGTACAATCTTAGATTGTAACCACAGATTGTTCCTAATTATGTCACGTTCTAGAGCGTTTGGGTAGAGCACATACATGGTAGAATTTAAATTCAAAGAGAAATAGCAATCAAGATGTGCCAGGCTCGGTAAACACAAGCAGTAAAGAGAAAATATAAGCTTCAGTGAGAAAAACCCAGCACTATGCATACAGGCGGCGGGGGGGCGGGGGGGGGGGCGGGGGAACCCTGCCATCACTAGCACACAACAAGGTAAAAAATGTATGTGGCTACTGAGAAATAACTTGGTACAATAAATCAACGTCCTGGTCATTTTGCTTGCAAGCTTAGGCTCTACTACAACTGGCATAATGCAGTGGAGAAGCAGCTCATTCTTTAGATCAGAGGTGTCAAACATCATGTCACCGTCTTGTGACTTATTGCGACTCCCCCCCCCCTTCGCTAAACCGGGCATAGGCGTGGCCACAGTGGTGGGCTGCAGGCAGTACTTCCCAGTACGTGCCTACTAGAGCCAGCCTGGACCACTGGATACCATTCTGGTACGGTGCTCCGGAGGGCCAACCCGCCCGTCCGAGCTCCTTACCGGTGTTTAAAGGCTTCTGCGCTTCCGCACAGGCGCATGGTGCATACAGCTTCTGCGCGATGCTCCATGGAGCAGCTGGAGCGTCACGGAGCATTGTAGAAGTGCTGACACATGTGGGCGCTGCGCGGACCGATTGGAACAGGATTTGAAACCCACCACTGCGTGGCCAGTACATGACGCATCCGGCCTGTGAGCTGTGAGTTTGACAGCCCTGATTTAGACCAAGAAACTGAACTAAATTTCCTTTTGGATCCTACTCCTCTGCCAATTAAACAGTTGAATTTATGGCAAAGTGATTTTTTTCTATAAGATAAAAAGTTTCACTAAAACTACACAATTTTCCCAAAAAAGCTGGTTGCTTATTTATCTAGACTGAATTCTATGACTCACAATAGTCCACAAAATATAAATGCTTTTAAAAGCCCCATACTGTTAAAATCAGATAATCAAAACTGATTCATTAATAGGTAACAAAAACAGAAAATACCATATAACCACCACAGGCCCCCCATCATATGTACATTAAAATTCACAAAGAGCTGCAGAAAAGCTGTTTTAATAGCTTTGCAAAAAGATGCTGAGGTCAATGCTAATGGGTGTGCCTGGGGGGATGTGAGCTGTTCAGGGTGAATTGCGCAGAAGCCATGTTCAGGATGGGAAGGAAACCACAAAGTCAAGGCTGTGGAACGCTGATAGCTTTGCAGTAAGAGCAAAGGGATTAGCCCATTGCTACAAAGCAGTGGCTTCTTTGAAGTGTTGGAAGAAATGTCCATCTGGGTTCAGTTCCAAGAGGGGAAAAAGACACTGGAGACAAGGAGGCTGCTTGGAAAGATGGTTCAATGGTGGACAGGATCACATGACTTGAGCTCCTGAACAGAAAAGGGGGATCACATGCTTCCAGATATTGGGTGAAGAAGAAAGGAGAGAAAAGGGGGGAAAGGGGGCTTGCCGAGAGTTCCTGGTTTTTTTATACTCTCTGTTCGGCCCCACCTCTTTGTTTCCTGTTCCTGTGTAAGAAATGTATTCTGATTGGTTATCAGACACCCAGGGGCGGGATGGTGGAGTGTTCTTAGCTAACTTTGTAGGTTGTGTGTCTTTTAGTCCCAAGCTTGGTTGAGTTCCCATGAGGTGAGTTTCTGTGCAAGGCTAATCCTACCTTTGTTATGTAGAGTAGACTAGCTCAGGCATTTTTAGTGGCCTATTCACAAAGGTGCTAGTAAGAATAAGTCTATTTCCTGCCTAAAAACATGTTTCTCCATTTCTTATCCAGGAAAATATAATATTCTGCCTTTTCAATATTTCCCAGGATATTTCATTTTTTCTAGGAGAAGGGTGGGTTTTAACTTCCTACAGAAGGTTGACTTGTGTTGGAGCTCACCATTATGTAGGGCTCCAAACTGAAATTATAGATTTCATGTACATTTTCACTGTTACATGTAATGTAATGTTAAAATTTGCCTCTAACATTACAACTACATGAGGTTTTCCTTAAATACTTGCATTAAACTGTTCCAATAAAGACTGAGGGGAAACCAAGAGGTAATTGTTATAAATGAATTAAAGCTGTGGTCTTAATTCAGCTATTGAAAAGACATTTATAGGCTCAGCATGTGCACTTAAAACACCTTTGTTTCTTAATTTTACAATGCACAGAACCCCACCAAGCCACCATTTTGAAGCCCTTGACAAAAGAAGAGGTCCATCAAACCTAAAATCAGCCCATTCCCAATTATAAGAACCAGCAGCATCTTTTCTCCCAACCTTATAGAGAGGTTCCTCAGACCTTTGCTGGAACTGAACTTCCACAGGCCAAGTAAGTCTTCTGCTAAGTCCCAGCCCACTCCAACGAACATAAATGCTGTCAGGTGTTGCAGGGGGAAAAAAACCTACAATCTAAATCATTAGATGCATCTGCTCTTCTAAACTTCTGGCATATATTGTATGTGCAGTAATGTTTGTTGCAGAAGACTAACCCTCAGGAAATTGTTTAGAAACTTAAAACCTCATGTAGTTGTAATGTTAGAGGCAAATTTTAACATTACATTACATGTAACAGTGAAAATGTACATGAAATCTATAATTTCAGTTTGGAGCCCTACATAATGGTGAGCTCCAACACAAGTCAACCTTCTGTAGGAAGTTAAAACCCACCCTTCTCCTAGAAAAAATGAAATATCCTGGGAAATATTGAAAAGGCAGAATATTATATTTTCCTGGATAAGAAATGGAGAAACATGTTTTTAGGCAGGAAATAGACTTATTCTTACTAGCACCTTTGTGAATAGGCCACTAAAAATGCCTGAGCTAGTCTACTCTACATAACAAAGGTAGGATTAGCCTTGCACTGAACTGAACTTCCACAGGCCAAGTAAGTCTTCTGCTAAGTCCCAGCCCACTCCAACGAACATAAATGCTGTCAGGTGTTGCAGGGGGAAAAAAACCTACAATCTAAATCATTAGATGCATCTGCTCTTCTAAACTTCTGGCATATATTGTATGTGCAGTAATGTTTGTTGCAGAAGACTAACCCTCAGGAAATTGTTTAGAAACTTAAAAGTTAGCCAATAAATTAGATGGGCTAAACATTTAAAATGCTGCACTGATAAACAGCCATTATGTTCAAATGTAGCACAATAAGTGAGGGCTTTTTTCCCCCCTACCATGAACATAAAATAATCATATTTTACAGCTCGCCAAGGAGTGGGAGGCATTTACTAGATCAAGTGTGCAGGGAAGATAATTTTAAGAAGCAAGAATCCATTGACTGTGATAGCTTTGGGCTTGTTTTTTTAACACATACACACAGCCAAAACCAGAAATGTTTGGCCTTTGTAAGTTGCTAGAATTTTTAAATACCTAATTTTCATACTTGGTTTGCACTTAGAATTAGCCTTTTAACAGCCCTTCGAGTAGTGTGACAATATGTTAAATGATCTACTGAAAACGTATTTCTTGACAATATCAAGTGGCCTCCCGTGTTTCCCTCTGTGACAATAATGACTACTGCACTTGCTCCTTTACAATGTCTTCCTCAACTACCAGTTCATCTGGATACACGTGTGCTCAGTGAAAATTACATCATTCAAAGTGCAGCTAAAGAAAAAAGAAACCTGCCCCACATTTGGTTTCACCAAATCCACAGGCTCTCCCTCCCACAACCTCCTTGGTGCCCAAAGGCCAAGGTGGAACCGGCAGGAGAACTGTTGTATCTAAGGCATGCTGTGGCATGCCTTGTGTGCTGCATGCTGCCACAGCTGCCAACAGAAAGTCTTCTTTTTGAAGTATAGAAAGTCCTAACTCCTCCTACAGAAAAAGAAAAAAAATGGGGTGCTTCCATTTTCACAGGAACTACTCAAATTTCTGGAGCCCAGCAACATGAACAAGGATATGCACTACTGTTTTTTATATAGACTTTATACCCAATGCTGCTCTATATACCCTGTAGAACTGCCAGGGCTACCTCCAGCTTCAGACATATAACTCATGAGCATACTCAAGGTATGCTTCTACTCTACTGGAGCTGAGAACTGGCAGAAGTTTTGACTACAGAAACATACCAGGCCATTTTTGGAAAAAAACATTATCCCATAGCCTCCTAAATCAAACAGATAGACCAAGATTTCCTTATTTTATTCAGTCGAACTGACCCCTAGGACAAAGTCCCTCAAAGGAAATGACTTGGCTCAGCCACCCAAACGAGCTGGAGACACCCCACCACATATGCTCACCACTCTCCATCCTGAGCACCATGCTGCCAGCAGCAGAGACACAGACCACGGCTGGTGTTCGATCCAAGATAGGCGCGGCCCAGCAACTCGACTTGATACCTGCAACTGACTTGCTGCCTGTCTGTTGCTTCCTGGAATGAGTCAAATCTTGCTCCAGCTAGTGGGTGGCTCTTGCTTAGGACGGAATAGGCGTCATTGCCTTTCTGCCTGCAACGGAGATAACCAGTAACGCCCTGTTCCTGTGCTGATCCCTCAAGCTTAAGAGAACCATTAACCCCTGGTGCTCTGGAGATCAGGCAGAAACTTTAGCCTGACAGATGGAAGTGTAGGAGATCCCACTAAAGAAAGTTCTCAGGAACTCATATATTAGATTCTATATGGAAACAGACCTTGTAGCAAAAGTCTGAGGTCACTCAGGTTCAATGCTAAGCCTTTTATGCATGTAAACAATAAACTAAGAGCCAATGGCGTATAGGGGTTGGAGTGTTGGAATTAGGAGTGAAAGAAGCCAAGTTCAGTCTCTGGTCAGCAGTGATCCTGGAACAATCATTATGTCTGATGGTTATTTTCAAATCAGCCCTGTGGAATTATTAAAATAGTCTATTGTCCATTAAGGTTAGAGAAAAAGGGAGGGAGGAGAGGAGGGAGAAAGATGTTGCATTACATCATGCCACTGTGCATGAGGAATTATATGACCACAGAACATTTGTTAAAACAAATGCAGTTGGATGTTCTAAGGCCATGATGGTGAACCTATGGCACGTGTGCCATAGGTGGCACGCGGAGCCATTTATCAGGACACGCGAGGCATTGCCCTGTCAGCTGGCCAGCACTCATGCTTTCGGCCTTTTGAGGCCATTTTTCGCCCTCCGGAGGCTTCCTTGAAGTCTCTGGAGCATGAAAAACCGGCCCTATGGGCAAACCAGAAGTTCGGGAACGTACTTCCTGTTTGCTCGTAGGTCTGGTTTTAGCCCTCCAGAACCTTCAGGGAGGCCTCCTGAAGGCTCCGGAGGGCTAAAACAGGCCCTACGAGCAAATCGGAAGTCCATTCCCGACCTTCCGGTTTTCCCGGAGGGCCTCCAGGAAGGAGGGGGGCGAGACTTTGGACACGACTTTGCAACTAACAACAACAAAATGAAGCAGTGGTCTCTCGTTACTGAAGACTTTTGCAAAGACTTCACTCTGGAGAACAAGAAACAATTAATCCCAGATTTCACCTTATTTCTCTCTCTAGGCCCTTTCTGAATCTTCCTAGTATATTTCAAGAACTGATAAAGAGCAAGAGGGACAGAGGTAAAGAAAGACTCCCATCTAATGTGAGAAGTAGAAAAAAACACCTCAGTCATCCATTCTAACTCAGTATTTTTTTTTTGCCTCTTCGCTTGCTCCAACTAAATCTTTTTAGATGTTTGTTTCATCTTGGAATGGAAGGATGGAACTTCTGCACAGGATCTAGGTGTCAAGAGCACTCAGCTTACTGGGAAGAAGCTCCTGGAATGACCAAAATCAGAATTGGTTTCCTATAGCTTTAAAACCTCTGTAAGAAAAAGAATGAAAGGGATTGGTGGCTCAGTGGCTAAGACAATGAGCTTGTCGATCAGAAAGGCTGGCAGTTCGGTGGTTCAAATCCCTAACGCCGTGTAATGGAGTGAGCTTCTGTTACTTGTCCCACCTTGTGGCAACCTAGCAGTTTGAAAGCACATTAAAATGCAAGTAGAAAAATAGGAACCAACTTTGGTGGGAAGGTAACAGCATTCCATGCACCTTCGGCTTTAGTCATGCCGGCCACAAGACCACGGAGAGGTCTTCGGATAGCGCTGGCTCTTCGGTTTTGAAATGGAGATGAGCACTGCCCACTAGAATTGGGAACGACTAGCACATATGTGCGAGGGGAACCTTTACCTTTACCTTAAGAAAAAGAACATCAACAAGTGCACTTATTTTCTTATCATGATAGTAAATCCTGCCATTTGCTCTTATTATTAATGTTCCAAATGGTTCTGTCTACCTTTCCACCTCTACCTTCTGGCAAACATATTCAGAATACATGAAACATCAAGAAAGGAGTAGCAGCAGTCAATCTGTATCATTGCTACTAGGGTAAAAGAATAAAGCCTCATTTCCCTAATCACAAGGATTCCAGAAGGAGCTGGCACAAGCTGAGGCTAAGGAACAGCCATTTTGATTTATTAGTAGCCATACATAGCAGATTTATATTTTAGGGTTTTGTTTTGTTTTGTTTTTTAAGGATAATCCCTTACATCATTCAAGGCTGAGGCAAAAGTTGGAAAGTTGGGTCTGTGCTGCCCTCTGCTGATTGGAGAGAGACATTGGCTTTAACCCAGAAAACCAGGGGAGGAGGCCACAGGGGAAAAAATCACACTTTTGAAACAGTGTTTTACATCTTCCTGTCATCACTCCCATCTCAGCTTATTATATGCCGACCATAAAAGGTGTCAGTAGCTATTTGTACAAGGCAGTCACTCTTTTTTCCTGCCCCAACAACAGGACTTCTAGGAAGAGATGCTCAACGACTATCAATTTATAATTGCTCCACAACACTTTGCTAATCTAACAAATTTCCAGTATGCATCGTAGCCTAGTAGCTGCATGACAAAAAAAATGCCCTCAAACAGGAAAATATATGCATCTCAGTGCTGTCCCATACCTTCCTCATTATATGTGGATTGGTTCTATTAAATGTATCTCTTTTTTCTCTTTTCAGAATGCATTCAAGCTCTTATTACCATGTTTTCCCGAAAATAAGACAGGGGTCTTATTTTCTTTTGACCCCTGAAATAAGCACTTGGCCTTATTTTCGTAGAGGTCTTACTATCTTTGAGGTGCAGGAGGCAGCGAGCGTGGTCACCTCGTGGGTGCGGCTGTGTTGCAATATTTTCAGGGAGGGCTCATTTTCGGGGGAGGGTTTATTTTGGTGCATCTGCTCAAAAGGCCAAATGGGTTTAGTATCGGGGAGGGCTTATTTTTGGAAAAACAGGGTAGATGAGGCTGCAGCAGGAAATCCACCTCTCAAAACTATGCAACAATTTCACCACTGATCAAATTGTGTTAAGAAAATAATTGGCTGCTCTTCAGCCATTCAAATGCCGCTCCTAGGAATAAAAATAAATGCAACAGAAGTTAATAAATAAACCTTTAACACAGCCAAGCGTTAAGGACATAACACAAATTTGCCCCTGGTCTTACCAGAGCTCAGCTGATGTCTGGGATAGATAGATGAAAAATACCCTAAATCAGTGTTATCTAAAATGCCCTTAAGCAGGAAATCCATTTGGATGACAAGTCAACTTTGAAAAATGGGACAATCTGTTTTAATTTAACAAAGGGGCCCCTTCTGGTTTAAATAATGCCAAACATATGCTAAGGATCCTACCTGCAGATTTTGCCAGGCAATGCAGAACTTCCTGCCCTCCGCTGTTGATGCTACCACATCCTGTTTTCCTGATACCTTACTGCTTTAGCATCAGAGCAAGTGACAGTGACAGAGAAAGGTCTAACTTCAAGCCGGTGAGGCTTGCTTCTCAGTCTTGAAGCTAAAATGAAGCCTACACTATAAATCCACTCTGTTCATTCATATCTGAAATGGAACCCCAGCTACGCACTGCCTGGGATTTCTTTGGAATGGAGGCCAGGTTTCCATGGACACCTCCTGGCTCCCATTTGCACACACCCCTTCCAAAGCAGATCCTCTTCTGTTGACTTTTACAAATGGATCTAACAGCCACCTGGGAAACAGTTGTCCCTAACAGCTGTGAGAGCACAAAGAATCACATAGCCAGTCTCCCTCTCCTCTCTGAATAGCACAGTTGTGGGTTTGGGGGTGTGTTTGTGTGTGTGCCAAACCACTGGATTTCATAGAATACTTTCCCCCAACCTGACACAAGATTGCAGGCAGAGCTACAAATTTTCATTGTGTTACTACTAGACAACACAGATTACCAAAATGTGTTGCTGTATTGGAGATAGATATAAGGTTAGATGGATAGACAGGCAGACAGACAGTGCAGAAACAATTTGAAGATACTATGGGGTTCACAGAATATTTTTGAAGGAGACAAACTGGGTGCCTTCTGGGTACTTTACACTATAACTGATATAATTTATCTTTCATTATGATCATGAGATTCAGGGGAATTGCGGGTCCAAGCATCTGAAAAGAACCAGGTTATTTCCAGAAGTAAAGTATGTGAAAAGGAAACAGCTAAGTATCAGATCCTGTGGGTTTTGCCTCACTTGCAGATAACTTTGCAGATAACGAAAGCGCAAATCTGATTTAAAATTTCTCTGTCGGCTGAGGATGTGCATTTAATTTGGCTGCCTCTCTAAAGACCTTCTGAACAATCAAGTGTTAGCTTTAGTAACATAAAGCGTCAATCAGGTCTGAATCTTGCTGTGCTAATTATATAAAAACAAATTAGTTTACTAATAGAATAAAACAATGTAATTAACTTTTAAGAATAATAATGAGGTAGTCATGGTAGAAAAGTTTCTTTAAACGTTTTGCTTCCTAATTATTCTGTCTCTCCCCCCCCCCTAGAATATTGATCATTCTATATATTTTAAATGGAAATTAAAATAATGACCTTTACTTTTTTGATGGCTGTTCATTTTATTGTTTGGAGGTGCTATCAACAGCACCAGGCATGAATGCTATCCAATGGTGGGTTGCTGCCGGTCCCGACTGGTAGTAACCTGGAGCAGCTGAGAGCATACCGGTACAGTGGCTCGTTTGGCCCACCTGCCCACCCGCTTTCTATAGCTGTATTTATGCCAAAAGGCACACTCCACACAAGCACACAGCGTGCAGAGCCTGCAGGCGCTCCCACAAGCAGCTGGGTATCACAGGGGCGGTGGATTGTGCATGTATGCGCAGCGCACGTCAGGCGCATGCACAGTACATGTCAGGTTCGGGCACAGACAGACCGCGATCAGCGTACCGGTAGCAATGGTAAGAGCAACCCACCACTAATGCTATCCTTCCATAAGACTGAACAAATACTGGTAGTTCTTAACAACCACAATTCAGCCGAAAGTTTCCTTTGGCAAACAAGACAGTTGTTGCCGTATTTTTCGGAGTATAAGACACTCTGGAGTATAAGACATTGGTATAAGTTATAGATTTTGGGGAGGCAAACAAGGGAAAAATATCTGCCTCTGCCTCCTAGCAATTTGCCTCCTTGGAGACAATATACACTGTTTGTAGTGTTACATTTCAGACTATACTTGTACAGATGCTGTTAAAATGTGCTTTCTGGAAGTATAGTCTCTGCTATTTAAAAGAATAGCACTTTTTAAAACAATAGCACTGGGCCTCTTCAGATCAAGCATTTATTTTAAAAAGCTTCTTCATTTTGTTACGTTGTCTAGAACAATAATAAAGCAGTCTTTAAAAAAATTAGTCTAATAATTTGAACATTCTATAGGCATTCATAGTTTTGACTTACCTCCTTGCAGCAAA